>NW_025867193.1:0-3223 GCF_002878395.1 Capsicum annuum
TAACACAAATATAGTTTAAATTGATTCGTCTCTCTTATCCTGTGGCAACAAGGAAAAGAGGTACACAAACATAAAAGTGATACCATCAACCACTTGGAATTGGAAAACATATATGTGTATACGTTTATGTTTACATTATTACATTAAAGTGTGAAAGATTTTTGCAAAGTGATTTGAACTTTTACACTTTATTAAAAATCTCTGCAATAGATAAAATTATTTAATTTTAAATAATCAAACGTTACACGTGCGACTAAACTAGCATATATATACACACACACATACACACACACACACATATATATACACACACACATATATATACACACACGTATATATATATATATATATTATTTCGGTTTGATTTGGGTTTGGTTTGACTTTTTTTTGGTTAACACCAAACCAAATCAAACCAAGAATGGTCGGGTTTTTTATTCAAATGCTAAACCAAACCATAAGTCAGTTTTGTTTTTCTCGATTTGGTTTGGTTCTTCGATTTGATTTGACTTGACGGTTTGGTCTATACACCCCTATTGTTGTGCTTCCAAATTTGAGGCCCTCCTATCCATTCTAGCATTTGAGGTCAATATCCTTTTCAATATTATTCCACATAAGGTTGATCCACAAACACTTTTTAATTTTGAAAATCCACCAGTGTGTAGCAAATGGAACTTTGGAGACATCAAATAAAGACCTCCTTGTTCTTTAGGCAGACACACCTCCTCCCAAGCAACCAAATATTTGTTTCTACTTTCTTTATTAAAATATCATAAAATTTTTCTATATATTCCATGGAGATCGAATATAACACATTTAGGAGGAATAATAGCAAATAACAAGTATATAGGCATGCTCTGTAACACATTATTAATCAAAACTGTTTGTCTCCAAAATCGCATTGAAATCACCTCTAACAAACCAAGAAAAATTCAAATTATGTCCTTCTGAATAAATATCCTCCCATAGAGATAAATTCTAAGAGCATCACATTTAGCATATACTAAAGTAGTGACTAAAAACCTTTCCATCCTAAAGAGTTAGCTGCAAAGTTATTTGTTGATCATAATTAGAAATAACCCCTACTTTGACATGCTCCTAAATAAAAACCCAAATTTTCTCATCTAAATTGTAGTTAGCATATTGCATACCCAGACTCCTCTTATCTTTCTAAAATTTTCTAACTTTTTAAAATATTTTCATTAAACTAATAAGAAGAAATTTGTGATGCCTAAAAATTTGTGATGTCTGAAGCATCTGAACTCTATGAAAGGCATTTTGAGTTCTGACAAACCTAATATTCAACACCAAGGCTTTCTAACTCATTTATTAATAGCTTTCACACCTTCTGGTACTCACCCTTGTTGGATTGTTGTTTGTATCAATTTTGTTCTTCTACTTCTTTTCCTGTGATAACAATTGTGGAGATAGTTGTGCTTCCCTCTTGAACTTGTGATAAATTTTTCATATTGTCAACTTTATCTATATCTTCAATTATGTTGTCATTTTTCTCAATATTTCTACTACTTTCTATATTGGTCTATATTCGATGAGACACCACCTCACACAGGACTTACCAGAGGCGGAGCTAAGATTTCAACTAAGGGGATTCCATATTCAAAGAAAACTAGGGATTTCAACTAAGGGGGTTTCATGTTCAAAGAAAACTTAGTCGAAGGGGGTTCAACACCTACTATAACCACATAAAAAATAATTTTAATCATATATAAATAGTATATTTTTCCGTCAAAGAGATTTGGTCGAACCCCCAAACAGAAGGCTGGCTCCGCCCCTGGGACTTACGTTAGAGAAACTTGCCTATATGGCATCACTGTTTAGGAATTAGGTATGACAAATACATCTTTATTGCTCACATCTATTGCTTTAATTTGTGGAGTTGAATCTTTATCTAATACAACTACCTGTAGTAGTTCATGGTTTGTAGCTTGTTCATGGTGTATAGCTTGATCAACATGATAACTCCTGGGCTTCAAAGTCATGTTAATCATCCTCATTTAATCCTCATTCTTTTCTTAGTTGTAATTCTTTCCTAACAATATTTACTGTAGTGTGTTGCTCATTTATTTCACTACAGTAATCCTTTTTTAGTCTTTTGGCCCAATCCCTTTGGGCCACATTTTCCCCACAAAATAATTTTGGGAAAATTTCAGAAATAGCAATTGTAGAGCCATAATTATAACTTTTATAGCAACAATTTTAAAATTACGAAAAATAGCAATATGTATTTTGTATTTTAGTAAAAAGTTGCTATAAAAATACATATACAAATATGTTAAAACGTTCCTTATTAAACTCTAATTAGTTAGAGCAAATTATGGGATTAAACTGTTCCTTATTTTAAGCAACATTCAATTAACAGATACCTTTACCATTAATGACTCTTTTTTTTTACTTTAACCGTTAATAAACAATTTGAAATTCAAAACTCGGTTTTCATATACATCTGGTAAAAGCATTTTAAAAAAAAAATTGAGAGATTGGAATATCATTGATGAACTCTGTATTTTACGAAGAATATTTGAATAATCAACTCAACGATTACAGGTATGGTTAAATTTTATATATTGTATTCTGAATTTTATAAGTTGTGGGTGAAATTTTTTTTCTACTTTTTTTCTCAAACATCAAAGATTTTTTTTTTGTCATTTATGTATGAAACTATACTAAACTAAATAATTTTTCGTGGGAATTTTTTTTTGTTTGTGTATATACAAATTATTAATTGCATGCAATACATATTATATAATTTAATTTGTATTTAATATTTTGTAGTGTTCTGGATCTTGACGATGGGAAGCATACCTGTTCTCATTAAACATACTGTATGAACAACATTGGACAACAATATGAAGATTACATCAGTGATGCAATATTGTTGAGTATAAACGCTTCTATAACCAACTACGCGAAGTACTAGCTTCGCACATGGATGTCGATTTGACTTGTAAAAGCATTCAAATTGAATATCAGTTAACAGATATTGAAGGTAAAATACGTATACGTAATGACATGGGTTTGAAGGTCTACATTATGCAGAAAAGGGATGTAAAGGCAATGAGTATTTTGCCCTTGTACATAAGTGTTTCAGAAAAGAATAGTTTCAATGAATTCGTTAGTTCATCAATATGTAACGCTGCGAGTATGAATCTATCACTGCGCGTAACGTTGTGAATACAAGTACTAAAAGAGCATTGATAGTTACTAA
>NW_025867194.1:0-1010 GCF_002878395.1 Capsicum annuum
AATAAAAATAAAAATAAAAATATTTAGAGAAGTTAAGAAATATCCACACACAAATAAGAATAGATAAGAATAGATCCATTGTATTTATAATAGATCTATTTTACCACACAAGTGATTCGCACCCCCCACACAATTGGTATCAGAGCCTATATTGTTCAAAGTTACGGAAGTAGTATATATTTGAATTTATTTGATTAATTTATTTTTTGATTAATTTATTAATTATAAATTATTTGATAAAACTAGATTTAGATATTCCCCAAAATATTATTTAGATGAATAACATATAAAAATTATCAAAATATAAAGAATTAAAGCAAATAATATCTGAAAAATATAAATAATTAAAAATAAGGATAGAAAGACTACAATATAACATAATTACCGGAGTTAGTAAAAGCTCAATAAATGCACAAAAAGAAGAAATATCAAATTTAGAATCAACAATAGATAGTCTAGAATATACATACCAACATGATCTATTAACAATTAAATAAAAATGAACAAAGAAGAATTTATAATAGATGAAAAAATATATGAAAACCATGAAAGATTAAAAATAAAAATAGTATTTTCTAATCTAGGAAGAAGGTATAAGAAAATAGGTGAACATTTATATTTAATGTTCAAAAAAAAAGAATTAAAATTAGAAGATAAATTGACAGCTATGGTAAGAATAGAAAAAGAAAATAAAGAAATAGAGAGAAAAAAGGAAATGGAAAAAATAAAAAAAACAAACTACAGAAGAAATACGAAAAATAGAAGAAACTAAAAATAGTAGGATTGCTAAATTAGAAAAAGAACTACAAATGTTAAAAGATTTGTATGAAAAAAAACAGAAAGAAAAAGAAGAAAAAGATAAAGAACGAATATTATTAAATGAGAGAAATCAATTTAAAGAAAAATTAGAAATAAATACAATAGATATTGAAGAAACAGATAATTATGATTCAGAAGATAGTAAAACATATACAGAAATCTTAACAAACACAAAAAAATTAGAAATCAAT
>NW_025867195.1:0-1379 GCF_002878395.1 Capsicum annuum
TTTTATAAATTAGTATATAACTATATATATATATATATATATATATGCACCATTCAATATATATGTATTACTTTAAATAAAATATATACTACAATATACATACACACACACACACACACACACACACACACATATATATATATATATATATATATTATAGTATATGGTTTATTTAAAGTAGATAAGTAGTACATAAATATTGAATGGTGCGTGTATATGTATATATATCTTCTATAAGCGTATATATTTAACGTATAAATGTGTATATGTTTTATAAATTAGTATACAAGTTGAACCGTTAAATCAAACCAAACCGAGGAAAAAAACCGACTTATGATTTGATTTGATTGGTTTGGTGTTCAAAAAAAAAACCCGATCATTCTTGGTTTGGTTTGGTATTAGCAAAAATAAAATCAAACCAAACCTAAACCGAACCGACATAATGCATACATAATTTTAATTTTTTATACGTAAAATAATATTACTTATAATCTACTTTCTAATTACTTTTATAACTTTTTTATATTCAAAAAATAGATATATATTCTTGAGCCTTTAATTATAATATTTAGGGAAAAGGACATGAACTGACCATTTTAAAAATAAATGGCCCACACTATGAAAATATGGACAATTGGAGCCAGTCGGCCCAATTTATTTTCTTTTTTTAGCCACTTGGCCCAAAATCACTCTCCTTACACAATTAAGTAAATTAAATGCTCTTTATAGTTGTTACTCTTAAATCACTTTTCTTTTCTAAATATACTTTCTAAATCTTCTTTTTTTCTCCTCTATTATGCATCGATCAATCTACTGTATTTTATGACCAATATCAAAAATTGATTTGTTGTTTCTTGCATTGAAGCATTGAAAAATAAGGACATGAAGCAAAAAATAGGAAATAAAGAATAGTTAAAATTAACGAGTAAAACGGTCAATTTTGACCTCAAATTTGTTGTTAATGATGATTATTTTACAGAATCATTACATACAGGTTTGTACTTGAAGCAATGTCATAGTTCTTTAAACTTGAAGAAGAAAAAAATAAAATAATGAGTTCTCAAGGTAAGAGAAAAGCCATGTCTTGGTCTATGTTCTTCTCAGAGGCTGATTCAATCACGGTGAGTCGGAGATGTTTTTCTTAGAGGCTGACTCAATCACGGTGATTCGGATATGTTTTGATGCATGTAAAGATAAAAAAAATAATAATAATAATAATAAGCCAATAGATACTCTTTTATACTAGATTGATACACATTTTTTAAAAGAGAGAAGGGGAACCTTTACATACACATACAGTCTCTATATCCAATTGATACTCTTTTATACCAGTTTGATACACTTTTATACCACATTGATACACTTTTTTTTTAAAAAAA
>NW_025867196.1:0-2657 GCF_002878395.1 Capsicum annuum
TACTATTTTAGGAGTATTTCTCTAATTGATCAGTACAAAAACAAAAAAAAAAAAAGAAAAATAAAAAGCAAAAGAAGAAAAAAAAGACAAAATGGAAAAAAGATAACGAGAAAGAAAAAATTGAAACAAGAAAGAAAAAAGAGAAAACAAAAAAAGCAAAAGAAAAAATGAAGAAAAAAAACTAATATCTTTTGAGTATGTAAAGATGGAGAATTTATTTATTAAACTTAATATTTACGAAAATATTTTTAAAAGTCGATCGACATTCATCTACCATATAAAAATTATAACAAAATAATATAATGATAGAGATATCAAAATAACACAACTAAATCTAATTTTTACGCACAAAAAATTTCTCAAAGTCGTTCGACACTCACCTAACATCTGTAAACAATAACAAAGTAATACAGTAATAGAGATATCACAATAATAAAACTAAACCTAACCTTTACATAAAAAAATTTTCAAAGCGGACCAACATTTATCTATCACCTGTAAATTGCAACAAAATAATACGATAAAAGTGATATAAAAATAATATAATTAAACTTAAATTTTACACATAAAAATTTCTCAAAATCGATCGAGATTCATCTACAAACTCTAAACTACCACAAAATAACAAATTAATATAGATATTAAGATAATAAAATTAAACCTAACATTTATGTAAAAAAAAATTCAAAGCCGACCCACATTTATCTAACATCTGTAAATTAAATTAAAATAATAAGATAATTAATATTTATAGAGTATTTCCTTAATAGAGTCCTATTTTAGGAGTATTTTTCTAATCAAACGGTAGAAAGAAAAAAATATTAATTTATTCTCCTACCATATATTTTTGAAAATCTAGTGAAAAGGAAAATATTAATTAATTCTCCTACCATATATTTTAGGAGTCCCTTATATTTTAGGAAGTCTAGTTAATATAAAAAAAATAATTAAATAATAAATTAGTCATATTTTAGGAGTATTTTTCTACTTGAACAGTAGAAAGAAAAATATTAATTAATTCTTCTACCATATATTTTAGGAGTCCCATATATTTTATAAAGTCTAGTTAATATAATAAAAATAATTAAATAATAAATTTAAAAAATAGTGAAAATACAATTTTGTCTAAAGTAGAGTCTTTTAATGAAGGGCAAAAAGTTCAAATCACTTTTTTAAGGGTCTTCAAACTTTTAATATATTATAGATATATGTATGTATAAAATTATCATTCTATTCGTTTGATTTACTTGTCATATTTTATTTTTTGAGAATTAAATTGCATTGATGTTGATCAATATTTTAAAATATATATTTTAATTATATTTATACGAAAAGGATTACAACTTATTCTACTCCCTCTGTTTTAATCTACTTGCCGTACGTTTCTTTTTAGTTGTTTAAAATATATGCTTTATTTTTTTATAATGCTTTAACTTTTCACACGATATGTTTAACACAACAATATTAAATGATATGTTGAGATATTCTACATATATTTAGTGTAGGACACCGGCCACAAGAATTAAAACATTCTTCGTTTTTCTTAAATTTCATGTCAAGTCAAAATCAAAAAAACAAATTAAATCAATAAAAGTAGATTTTCTCTATAGTTTTTAAACATTTGAATTTTTTAAAATAAATTTTGTTATACTATATCTTTCCTAATCTATGTTCTCCAATACTTCATTGACCTACATCAACCTCTGCTCGTGTTCATTATATCCAACCTCTCATAGCTTTCTTGAAAAGTAAAAATAGACAAAGTCGAACGTGACAAATAAAATGAACCATACAAGTACAAGACATAATTTAATTGTAAAATTTAAAAATATTCTTTATTTTTTAAAACTCAATGTCAAAACAAAACCAGATAATAAATTGAATCCGAAGAAGTATTATTCTTTCGTATAGTTATCAAACATTTGAATTTTAAATAAATTCAATTTAAACCGAATATTAGTTAAATTAACTCTCGTAAAGTAAAAAATTACACTATGTCCTATCTAATCATCTCTCTTCAATATTTCACCGACCTATATCAACCTTTCCTCAATCTTAACTAAGGGGGTTCAAAATTGAAAAAGATGAACGAAAGAACTAGTCGAAGGTGGTTCAACGTCTGCTATATATACATGAATAATCATTTTAAACATGTATAAATAGTAGTATAATATTCTGCGGAAGGAAGTTTGGATGAACCCTCTCACTATTAGTTAGCTTCCCCCGTCTTTCCTCATACCCATTATATTCGACCTCTTATACCTCATATAAAAAGTAAAAAAAAAAAACGAAATCAAGCGTGACAAATAAAAGTAAATCGAAATAGTATAAGATATAAAGGAGTTGTTTTGATATGCCATATAAGGAAATTAATCATTTTCTCACCATAAAGCTTGGGATTCACTATATCTCAAAATTATTTTATTTCCCTATTTATAGTAACTACTGTTTATTCATCATGTACCAAACGACCCGGTGTCTACAAGCACACTCCTAGTCCTTAAGTCTTTTTGAGACAAAAAGTGATCTTTCTTAGTATTTTCTGGTATTGTGTCGGTGAAAAAAATATACATATATATATATATATATATATTTGACAATCGTAGCGTCCGAACCTTGTCTTTATTGGAATTTGAACCTGTGATGTCATATTTGTG
>NW_025867197.1:0-2307 GCF_002878395.1 Capsicum annuum
ATATGGTTTTTAATTCAACTTTTGGAATTGTCCATTTATTCAGTAGATCCATATCTTGAGGTAAATCTACCTCTTCGAGTTTTGTGCTTTTAGTGCTAACTTCTCCCATATCCATAGTTATAAAAGTCTTATATCTATGCTAAAAATCTTCACCGCACTTAACATATTTACTATGAAAATTCACAGGCTCTGATACCATGTACAGGATCTCTTAGGCTGGGGTATGCCACTCAGCCTATCAGACCATATAATAATATCGGATTAAGCCTAAGTCGGAAGATCGAACCAAAGCACCAACCGAAATAGAAAAGAATCTTAAGTAGTTTTATGACTGTATGGACTCTTTTACCCAAACATGAGGCCTATTAGAGATTTAATAACCTTATGTTGAACCTGTGTGTCTAGAAGTTCTAATTGTGCAGAAATTCGCCCTTTTCTCAACAATACGGGGTAGAGAAGCACAACTTACTAGACGGCGTCACAAAGACAAGGTTAACATAAGTGTATTGAACTCGACTGTACCTCCATTTTGGAACCAGGTCAAGAAATTAAAAAGATTCTTTTATATTTTGATAGAGTCTGGACCTTCAGGTGTAGTATGCGAATCTGCAGAATTAATAGTATGAAAAGATGCCACTCAATTCCTAGCTGGACCATACTGAGGTTCTATAGGAGAAATATGATGAATAGAAGGAAGTCTTCGTGGTATTGAGGAAGAATTTCTATAGACTGGGGGATTACTATCAAATTGTAGACAAATTCGTCCATCTCGATTGTGAGTTACTTGAGTTAACTCTGAATTAGTCACATCGTCCGCCAATTGTTTTGGGGAAGTGACTGAATTTAAAATTCATGTTTGGGGGAAATCAATTTCATCCCATCTAATAGGTCTTCGGGTAGTGACCCTAGATTTTATAAAATTAGTTTCAATAAGCATAGTGCAATCAGAATTATCATCAAATAACTTACATCGAGGATTTAGAGTTGATAATAATCGATAGTATATGCGGTAAGATAATCCTATTAGTTCAAATCCAGGGGCATAATCATATCCATGAGTTTTCACAAGGTTAAAGCATGAAGAATATTTACATCAGTTAGAGATAATTGTAAATTTGGCTGAGTATTAAAATATACAGGACCATAAGCAAGAGTTTATTCAGTTGTTTTAATAATTTGTTTATGTTTTATTTTATCAAAAAATCCATATTCATATATGGTTTTTAATTCAACTTTTGGAATTGTCCATTTATTCAATAGATCCATATCTTGAGGTAAATCTACCTTTTCGAGTTTTGTACTTTTAGTACTAACTTCTCCCATATCCATAGTTATAAAAGTCTTAAATCTATGCTAAAAATCTTCACCGCACTTAACATATTTACTATGAAAATTCACAGGCTCTGATACCATGTATAGGATCTCTTAGGCTGGGGTATGCCACTCAGTCTACCAGACCATATAATAATATCGGAATCTCATCAAAAGAAAAATTTTCTTGAATGTCAGCACTCACAGAGGAATCCACTGCCACAGCATCACTAATATGCTTTCTAATCATGGAGACATGGAATATTGGATGAACAAAGGACAACTCAGAAGGCAACTCGACTTCATAAGCTACCTTACCAACACGGCTAAGAATTTTGTAAGAACCAACACAACGGGGACTAAGCTTCCCCTTCTTTCCGAATCTCTTCACCCCCCTCATGGGTAAAATTTTTAGATACAATAGGTCACCAACTTCAAACTTAAGGTCTCTCCTTCTAACATCCGCATATGACTTCTGATGACTCTGCGCAGTTTTCAACCTTTCCCTAATCAACTTAACTTTTTCCATAGCCTCAGATACCGAATCAGGACCACTTACAGCCACTTCACCCACCTCGAACCAACCTATGGGTAATCTACACTTCCTCTCATATAAGGCTTCAAACGGAGTCATGCCAGTACTAGAGTGGAAACTGTTATTGTAAGCAAACTCTATCAACGGTAAGTGATTATCCCAGCTTCTCTTTAAAGTCAAGTGCACAAGCTCTCAACATATCCTCTAAGGTTTGGATGGTCCGCTCAGCCTGACCATCGGTCTATAGATGAAAAGCAGAACTCAAAATCACTTGGGTACCAAGACCCTTCTGAAAAGCTTTCCAAAATTGCAAAGTGAACTGAGTACCCCTATCCGAAATGATAGAGAAGGGAACTCCATGCAGTCTGACTAGCTCTCGGATATACAATCTAGCATAATCCTTAGCATTATATGAAGTATGAACAGGCAAGAAATGAGCAGACTTAGTCAACCTATCAACC
>NW_025867198.1:0-1544 GCF_002878395.1 Capsicum annuum
TCTAACTAAATGATATATGCATCCCTTGGAAATCATTCTTCTTGCCTTAAAATAAGAAATAAATCTACCTCTTGGCGCGCCAATTTCACCTTTCCATTCAAGGACTGATTCATTTGGAAAATAAAAATATACTTTTTTCGTGCAGCAATCAATTCTGGCATAACAAGACGCCAACCAGTCCATACCTATTATAACATCAAAATCTACCATTTCTAACTCTACAAGATCAGCCATCGTATCACGACCACAAATAGTTACTATGCAGTTTCGGTAAACCCTTCTAGCTATAATAGATTCCCCAATCGGTGTGGACACTTCAAATGGCTTAACTAACAGTTCAGGTATTCTTTCGAACTTTCCAGCAACCAATGGAGTAACATAAGATAATGTAGAACTGGGATCAATTAAGGCATATACATCGAATGAAAAGATAGACAACATACCCGTAACCACATCTGGGGAAAACTCTAAATTTTATCGATTCGCCAGAGCATACGTACGATTTTGAGCCCCGCTAGAACTCGTGGCTCCTCTATCACCTCTAACACAACCCATTGGTTGTGCACCCCTTCCTGAATAAGGCATCGATGATGATGATGCAACAAATAACCCCGTAGGTTATGCCATACCCCCTATGCCCCTTTTGGGCATTCTCTCATCATATGCCCCAACATACCGTACCAAAAGCAAACATTGGTCCCCAGCCAACATGCGCCCAAATGATACCTTCCACATCTATTGCATGGCTCTCGAGGAGGTCTCGATTGGCTCATATTCCCTTGCCCTTGGTACCCCATAGTCTGCGAAATTTGACTCTCACTTCTGTGCCTAAATTGATTTCCTCTGGACCCTTGGAACTATGGTGGGGCACTAGCTGCAGAATAAGAAGATAATGACCTAGGTGGTCTAGCAGAAAACTATGGTCTGAACCCTCCTTGGGATGCCATGAACTGCCCTGTAGATCTGGCCCTCTTGGAATATCGTCTTTCTAATTCCTGTGTTCTTCTCCTCTGCCTCCGATCTTCCATTTTTTGTGCAAAAGCTTGGATCCTCGCTATGTCCATATCTTTGTTCAAAGTGGTAATAGTACAATCTCTAACCAGATATGGATCACGCCTATCCACATATTAATGAACTCTGTCATCCATAGTAGCTACAACATTAGGAGCATATCTAGACAAGGAATTAAATCAGAGACTGTAATCCCTCATGCTCATAATCTGCTGACAAAGATTTAAAAACAGATCTGCATGGGCCTGACGAATCTCGAATGGAAGATAATGATCAAGAAATGCCTCTTTGAACTCTTTCCAAGTAGCTGGGGGTGCATCAATACCCCTAAATCATTTCCAGTCCTCGTACCAATACATAGCATCCCCTTTTAATTTATACGCTGCTAACTCTACTGTCGCTCTACCTGTTATGTGAATAACATCTAAAGCCCTTTGAATTTGATCAATAAAGTCCTGTGGGTCCTCGTTAAGATCTAATCCAGTAAAAGTGGGTGGATCCATCTTAAGAAAATCTTGTGTTCGAAGGCTAGC
>NW_025867199.1:0-2926 GCF_002878395.1 Capsicum annuum
TCTCATCAACTCAATGTTAGGATAGTGATAGTACCTAAGTTGATTTAGGTGGAACTAGGGATGAATGAATGAGCTCGCAGGGTCAACTATAAATTCAATCGAGTCTTTGCAATTGCATGGCGCTGGTATTGTGTTCATCCCGACCCGAGTCGTCGATCAATCACTCTGAGTAGAAATGAGTTCTCATTAACTCAATGTTTTAAAAACTATATCCTTAAAAAATTTTAAAATTAATTAAGATCAATTCACACCAAATTAGCAATTTCAAAACTTGTCATTCTTTTCCAAAATTACAAATCATCCATTTGCGCGAAAAACTTTTCATTTCAAATCTTAAGTTCTCGCTCTTCTCTCTCTCTCTCTCACGGGGTGTCCTCTCCCTCTCAACAATACAAACAACAACTACTCAACATATTGTTCAACTCTTCAAAATAGGTCAATTTTCTTCCCATTTACGACTACATATAGCTATTTTTTTCGACTTCATTTCTGCTTGTATCCGTTGTTTTCTCTATCTTCACATGTAATAGAGTTTGAGAAGAGTTCTATATTTATTCTTTATTCTAAAAAATAAGGGTTTTTACTTAATGATAAAAAAGAAGACTTTTAGTTGTATTATCTTCGAGAATGGGTTAACAATTTTGAGTTTTGATGCTAAAAAGTAGGAAGCACCCGAGAAAACCTTAGTTTTTCTCTGAGTGTTTTGTTGACTGTCGCGGTATTGTTGGATGGTGTTTGTGGTGTTGTTGTTTGTGTTTCTTAGCGGTGGTGTCGGTGGTTTTGGTGGTGGTTTTGGTTGCATTGGTCATGGCATTGGCTGTGGTGGTGGCGGTCCATCTGTTGCAACGGGTGAAAGATCTGTTGGAAGATATTAAATAGGTCTTCAAATAGATTTCCCATCTGTTCCAACTAATGGGTTATACGTTGGAGTATTTTCTTGTAATGTGGCAGAGAATAATTTATTAAAATTTCTTCACCTGTTGCAACAGGTGGAATATCTGTGAGGAGCTATTAAATAGGTCTTCAAACAGATTTGGGTTCCCCATCTATTCCAACTGATGGGTTGTCCGTTGGAGTATTTTTTTTTGGTTATGTGGAAAGAATAATTTATTGAAATTTGTCTCACCTTTTTTAAAAAAATTATGCAGACATCAAATGCAATGTATTTTTTGTTTTTCTTTTGTTTGTAGTTAAAAGATGTCTCCCAAAAGAAAAAAAACAGAAAGTGGAGAAAGTGGATTAACTTCCGATCACCAAATAAAAAGAGTAGAGTACAGATAGTTTCGGAGAAACTTCTAGAACAATTTCAGTCAGGGCAAAATGAAGCCGAGGAAAGTGATAACTCCTCTTCACCAATAGGGTGTGAAATAATATTGAAATTCCAGCATGATTCTATCAAAACCATTAGTATTGACAAGTTTTGAGTTGCGATCTGATGAATAACCCTAATGCAGTATTTGGTGATCTTGTACTTAAATGTCAGTTGGGGAAACCTTTTGACGAACTTAGGAGTATTATGAAGAAGGAAAACATAGATGAAATTTTTTAGAAGAGCTGCTTTGCACACTTTCTTGAGCTATCTGGTCCCCGTCCTCTCCGTTTTCTAATGATCATGGTATATGGCCTTTTCAAGCATAGGATCATGTATGCGGGGGATGATGGAGGTTCAAAGGAGGGCAGAAATAAGATGGATGAAGTCTGGATCAACTACTATGGCATGCCGGTTTGTTTTGGCTTAAAAGAGTTTGCCATTGTGACGGGCATGAGATGCGATCGTCCAGAAGAACCTGCCATCAAGAAAATACCCCCAAAAAGGTCCAACAAACGCAAGGTAAAAAAAGATGGGTTGTTGGCCATTATTGGACCTAGCTACAAAGTGAAGGATTTGATAGCGGATCTCAAGAATAAAGACATACCAAAGCATTACAGGGAGAAATTGTGCTTAGTTTGGTTTGTCCATTCCATTTTATTGGCAAGAGACGTCAACAAAGTCATAGAGCGTGATTAGTTGGCGCTTGCTGATGATTTTGGGAGATTCAATGATTATCTCGGGGGCTACGACAACTACTACTTGACTGTCAAATATTTACTGAAAGAGCTAAAGCCAAAGACGACCAAATTATACGGCTTTCCTTGGGTTTTCATGGTAAAATTGATCACTATTTTTACTCATTCATTAATTTATATTGAATATACTTATGACTTTTTTTTTGCTTGGTTCCTGTTTACAATTTTTAGGCTTAGACATGTGAAGTCATTCCTCCCCTCCGAATGCATTTTATGGATTATCTGGATAAGATTTCTCATACAAGGATCCTTAGGTGGTTGACTGCAGTAGAGAGCAGCAAAAAATATATTAACGAGACTGATCTCTTTAACCCTCCAGATGATGCAGTACGTCTTCTTTCAACTAAAATAATTTGCCTGAAATAAAGATATTGAAACAGATGTTCCATTTGTTGCAAGAGATTACTCATCAACTGCAACTGGTGCAATGGGTAATCTGTTGTAATAGATGATCCATATTTCACAACAGATTATCCATATGTTTCTCTGTTCTCTGAACCCTACTCAACAGATTACACATCTACTATAAATTATATAACAGATGGGTATTTTGATGCAACATATTATCAATCTGTTTCAACATACAGATTAGCTGTTGCGGTAGCTAGATCGTCTGTTGCATAAGTTAGCTGTGTTAACATAACCTGAGCCCCATGTAACCCAACTGACTGCAAATTATTATTATATGATTTAAATACCTCTTGTCATTTTTTATAGGTTGTGCATCCTTGGATCGTGCCTACCATTGATGAGCTAGAGCCAACGGTGGATTTAATAAAGAAGAAATTGGATGGAGAAACATCCATAAGAAGAGCAGTTAGGCTAGGTCAGTCTAATGTTGAAGCTCTTCACGACCTAA
>NW_025867200.1:0-5022 GCF_002878395.1 Capsicum annuum
AAACACAAACTCAGACTAGAAGTGCCATAAAGATATCTCATAATCCACTTCACAATATTCCAATGTTCTCTTCCCGGATTAGAAAGAAAACGACTAACAACATCAACAACATCAGCAATATCCGCTCTTGTACAAACCATTGCATACATCAAACTACCAATAGCTGAAGCATAAGGAACTTTCTTCATATCTTCCTTCACATCATCACTGGAAGGACACTGCTTCGTGCTCAACTTGAAGTGTATAGCTAAAGGTGTACTGAAAACCTTAGCCTTGTCCATGTTAAACCTTTGAAGTACTTTCTGAATGTACTTCTCTTGTCATAACCATAACTTCTTGGCCTTTTTGTCACGGACAATCTGCATGCCAAGAATCTGCTTTGCTGGTCCTAAGTCTTTCATCGAAAAAAACTTACTCAACTCTTGCTTCAACTTTTGAATCCTGCAAGCATTATGACCAACAACAAGTATGTCATCAACAAAAAACAACACAATAATAAAGTCACCATTAGAGAATTTTTGCACAAAAATACAATGGTCTGAAGTAGTCTTCTTGAAGCCTTGCTGACTCATAAAGGAACAAAACTTCCTGTACCACTGCCTAGGAGCTTGTTTCAAACCATACAAGCTTTTCTTCAATTTGCAAACATATTTCTCTTTTTCCTTGACTTCAAAACCTTCGGGTTGCTCCATATAAATTTATTCATCTAAGTCACCATGGAGAAAAGCAGTTTTAACATCCATTTGCACAACCTCTAAATCTAGACTTGCATCTAAGCGTAGAACCACACGAATGGATAACATCTTCACAACCGGAGAGAATATCTCATCAAAATCAACTCCTTTTTTCTGGTTAAATCCCTTCACAACAAATCTAGCCTTGTACCGTGGATCTGGGTTACCATCTTCATGCTTCACCCAAAAAACCCACCTATTTTTCAAAGCTTTTCTGTCTTTAGGAAGTTTAACCAAATCAAAGGTCCGATTATCATGCAAATATTTAATTTCATCTTCCATAGCATCAAACCACTTTTCTTTTTCTTCACTTTCCATGGCCTCATCAAGACTCTTAAGTTCTCCCCCGTCAGTAAAGAGTACATACTCATTGGGAGAATAACGAGATAAAGGTATTCTCTTTCTAGTAGATCGTCTAATAGAACTCTTCGGAACATCGATAACTGATTACTGATCAACCATATCAACTTGCACTGGAGCATCAATAACATCATACTGGTTATTCTGAACATGATCACCATCTTCATTATCAACTGGATTTTCATTATCGTGAAGATTTTCTTCGGGAGTAGTAGTCAAAGGAATTGGATCAACATCAACTAGACTCTCTCTACTCTGAGAATTAACCTTCTCAGCTTTATCAAAATCTTCAATTGTTTGGTCTTCAAAGAACATAATATCATGCCTTCTAACAAGTTTCTTCTCAAATGGATCATAGAAACGATAGCCAAATTCATCTTGACCATAACCAATGAAGATACATTGCCTATTTTTAACATCTAACTTTGACCTTTCATCCTTAGGAATATGCACAAAGCTTTAATCCCAAAGACTCTAAGATGATCATAAGAAACATTCTTACCAGACTAAACTTTGTCAGGGACATCACCATCCAAAGCAACAGTAGGAGATAAATTAATAACATAAGTAACAGTATTAAGTGCTTCTGCCCAAAAGGAATCTGGTATCTTAGCATCTGAAAGCATACATCTAACCCCCTCAACTAGAGTTCTGTTCATCCTCTCTGCTAAACCATTCAACTGAGGAGTTTTTGGAGGAGTTTTTTGATGCCGAATACCCTGCTCTCTGCAAGATCTATCAAAAGGACCAATATACTTACCACCATTATCTGAACGGATGCATTTCAAATTTTTCCCTGTCTGTCTCTCAACCAAGGCCTGAAAATCTTTGAACACATTAAGTACTTGATCCTTGGACTTTAAAGGGAATACCCAGAGTTTGAGAGAATGATCATCAATAAAAGTCACAAAGTAAAGTGCATCACCATGAGACCTTACTTTAAAAGGACCACACAAATCAGAATGCACCAACTCCAACAAATCAAGCTTTCTTGAAAGCGGATGACTCTGAAAAGAAACTCTTTTCTGTTTACCGGCCAAGCAACGAACACACTTTTTCAACTTTGCTTGTTTCACTCCAAAAAGAAATTTTTTTTAGCCAAACTATCAATCCTCTTCTCACTCATATGACTCAACCTTCTATGCCACAACTCTGATGAAGTATCATTCTCCACCAAGTTTATCAAGCCTCTAGAAGTAGAGCCCTAAAATATATACAAGTTAGATAACTTGTCACCTCGAGCCACAATCATCGAACCTCTAGTAAGCTTTCACTGGCCAGCACCAAGGATGTTAACATAACCCTCATTATCAAGGTTTCCTGCAGAAATCAAATTCAAGAAAACATCTGGAGTATGCTTAACATTATTGAGAACTAGTTTGGAACCATTGTTACTTTCCAAACAAACAGTGCTAATGCCAAGTACTTTAACTTCATCATTATTGCCCATTTTTAACATTCCAAAATTACCTGGAGTATAAGAGAAAAATAATTCCTTCTTTGGCGTAACATGAGAAGTAGCACCAGAATCGACAAACCAGCTAGACTCATCACGAACAAGATTGATGGCATTCTCACCACAAGCAACAAGAAGATCATCATTAGCAATAATTGCAACACGATTTTCATTATCGCCTTCATTTTTTTACCATCTCATATATCTCTTATGCTTGTAACAATATTTCATGATATGCCCTTTTTTCTTGCAATAGTCACATATAACATTCTTCAATTTGGACCTCGATTTGCTTCTAGTTTTATCTCTATCATTTGAACCTCTGGACTTGTTTGTCCCCCTCTTTTCAGTAACCAAAACATCAGAGTGTGAAAATGAAAAATATGAGGCCTAAGATCTTCTTCTCATTTCTTCATTCAAGACACCACTCTTAACATATTCCATAGTTACAACACCACCAGGAGCAAAATTAGTCAAAGAAACTCAAAGAGTCTCCCAAGAATCTGCAGAGTATTAAGAAGCCAAAGTCCCTGAATTTCTTCATCGAACTTTACACCCATTCTGGACAGCTGGCCAAGGATACCCTAAAAATCATTTATATGATCAGAAATAGGACTACCCTCTTTATACCTGATATTTATCAATTGCTTAAGCAGGAATAACTTGTTATTGCCAGTCTTCGAAGCATAAAGTATTTCAAGCTTGTCCCACAAACTTCTGGCATGTGTCTCATTCACAATATAATTTCTAACATTATCTTCAACCCATTGTATGATATAACCATAAACTTGTAAGTGCTTAAATTTCCAATCCTCATCTGTCATGGATTGTGGTTTAGTAGACGCAAACACAGGTAGATGCATTTTCTTGACAAATAGAAGATCTTTCATCTTGCCTTTCCAAGTATGATAGTTACTACCATTCAAATATACCATCTTGCTCATATTTTCCTCCATCATTCAAATCAATAATCAATAACAATCAACGCTCTGATATCACTTTGTTGGGAAAGACAGGGGCACTATGAAAGAGATCGCCAGGGTAGCAGCGGAAGAATACCCAAATCTAAACTTTTTATTCCAATTTGAAATAAGAGGAGACAAGAAGACCAAGAAAAATAAAGTAATAGGACAGCAAATGAATTACCACACAAATGTGATAGGGCAAGAATAAAGGCAATCACACAAGACACCAAATTTACGTGGAATACCCTTCGGTGTGAAGAGTAAAAACCACGGGACCGAACCTCCACAATAATCACCAAATAGTTACAATATTTTTATCCAAAATAGACACAAAATAAGTGCCAAATAACAAGAAATAATACATAAACCACAACACCAAACACTAGTGAAATAAATGAGTGAAAGCACCAAAAATACAGTTACTATTTGAGAATGAATAACAGGAGCTACAGGCCACCAAATCAAGCTCCGTTAGTTCTTGATCAAAGATTGAGATGAGATAAACAGTCATTCCAAAAATCAGCTCAATCGTACAAGAAAAAAAGCGGGAATCGCAATTTGAAGTTGACAGCTGTGGCTGGAATTTAGGTGCGAAAATTAGCTTTGTTTGTCTCTCTTTGGCTGCTGAAAACTCTCTTTTTGTGATAGTGAATAAGACCTAAAAAGATCAATATATATGCCTCATAGTAATGGGCCTATAGGCAAAAGTGGCTTGATCCAAATTGGGCTTCATTTATCCACATAGGAAGGGAAAAAGACCCAATAACCCAACATATGCCACCCATAAACGGCAGTGAACCATAGCTCCATAGGCAAGGTACAACTAGAATATGCCATGTATTTGATCAGTCATGGATAACAATATATACTCTACTTTATTCCTATCCCATAAAATCCAAATTCTTCCTTTAGGGCTGTTGGTGTAGTTAGCGTGCCAATTCCAATGTTTGGTGATTTTAGCAATGATCTGCTGAGCCTTTGCTTCTTGAACCCTATTTCCCAGAACAACTATAAGACTAACATTATTTGCTGAAAGAAAAGATCTAACGTCTAGTTGCTTATACACTTTATTCATACCTCTCACCCCAGGTGACAATTTTCAGTAATTATGTGATAAATCAGGTGGTCCTATTTCACTCCCCATTTCGCTATACACACTACTTTTTCCTACTTGCTGAGAATTCTAGATTGAAAACTAGTCATTAACTAGAGGGCTACAACCATTCTTGATATTCATTGCAACTTGCTTGGGGCTATTAGTAACTTTTGGTACTAATTTATGCTTAACACTTTTCCAAGCACTCTCTAATGAGGGTAATTCAGCTTCATTTGGCATAGTTAGAGGAATCACTGCAAGTATAGTAATTGGTTCCTTAAGTTTAGTATAAGTCTCGACAGGCCGAGCAAGTCATTTTGTAACCAATTTCTTAGAATGAACGGGATATGGCTTGATTCATTCGTTGTCCTTTCCTTTAGGTTACTGAGCATTAACAAATTTTTGACGTGG
>NW_025867201.1:0-3714 GCF_002878395.1 Capsicum annuum
ATGGACAACATACAAATAGTGTCTCCAGATTTTCAAAGCAAACACAATAGCAGCCAACTCAAGGTCATGGGTGGGGTAATTTTTCTCATGGGGTTTCAACTGTCTAGAAGCATAAGCTATCACCTTACCCTTCTGCATCAATACGCAACCCAACCCAACTCTCGAAGCATTATAGTACACCATAAAACCATCAACACTATCAAGCAAAGTCAAAATAAGGGCGCTGAAGTGAGTCGAGTCTTTAACTCCTGAAAACTCTTCTCACAAGATTCGAACCATAAGAACTTCACTTTCTTTTGGGTCAACCGAGTCATAGGAGACGCTATAGAGGAGAAACCCTCAACAAAATGGCGGTAATAGCCAGCTAAACCCAAGAAACTTCGAATATCAATCGAAGAAATAGATCTAGGCCAATTTCTAACAGCTTTGGTCTTTTGGGGATCAACTCTAATACCCTCGAAAGAAATAATATGACCTAGAAAAGTAACTGACAGCCAAAACTCACACTTACTGAACTTGGCAAACAACTTGTGATCTCTAAGGGTTTGCAAGACAATTCGGAGATAATTAGAATGTTCATCCTCACTACGGGAGTATACCAGTATATCATCGATGAACACTATGACAAACATATCCAGATATGGTCTGAACACTCGATTCATGAGGTCCATGAAAGTTGCTGGGGCATTAGTTAACCCAAAAGACATAACAAGAAACTCAAAATGGCCATTACGAGTTCAGAAAGTGGTTTTTGGGATGTTACACTCCCTAATTTTTAGTTGATGATAGCCGGAACGAAGGTCTATCTTTGAGAAATAATTTGCACTTGCAATTGGTCAAACAAATTATCTATTCTTGGAAGGAGGTACTTATTTTTTATGGTGACTTTATTCAATTGGCGGTAATCAATGCACATACGCAAAGAGCCATCTTTCTTTCTCACAAATAACACAGGAGCACCCCAAGGAGAAACACTGGGCCTTATGAAACCCTCATCTAGTAGATCTTTGAGTTGCTCTTTCAACTCCTTAAGTTCTACAGGGGCCATACAGTAAGGAGGAATAGAAATGGGTTGAGTATCGGGAAGAAGACCAATCCCAAACTCTATCTCTCTATCAGGAGATATTCCTGGGAAATTATCACGAAAGACATCAGAAAACTCATTAACGACCTTAACAGACTGGAGAGTTGGAGTCTCAGACTTAGTGTCTTTGACTCTAACCAAATGGTAAATACACCCCTTGGAAATAAGCTTTCTAGCTTTGAGGTAATAAATAAAATGACTCGGGTGACACAAAATTCCCAGATCACTCAAACACGGATGCACACAAAAACTGAAACTTGACCACTCAGGTCTGACAATCAATAGAGGAATAAGAAGAAGACAGCCAGTCCATACCCAGAATCACATCAAAATCTACCATGTCTAACTCAATCAGATCAGCCAACAAGACTCTATGAAGAACGGTAACAGGACAATTTTTATACACTTTCTGGGCAACAATCGAATCACCCACTGGGGTAGAAACTAGGATAGGCTCAAGAATAATCTCAGGACTCATTTCAAAATTCACAGTAATCAAAGGTGTAACATATGAGAAACTGGATCCAGGATCCAACAAAGCATACATATCAAACTAAAATATACGAAGCATACCAGTAACAACATCGGGAGATTCCTCCTGATCCTGGTGGAACGGTAAAGCATAGAATCTATTCTGGCGCTGCCCACCAGCATTGCTAGAAGAGGCACCCTGAGTTGGGGCTGGGCGAGTCGCTGGAACTGGAGAACTAACAGTCTGAGTCTGGGTCTGAGGGCGATAGTCACGACGCCCTCGTCCATCCTGTGGACAATCTCTAACTCTGTGACCCATGTCACCATACCAGAAACAACCTCTCTTCTCACCCCAACACTCACCCGAATGAGCCCTACCACACTTAGGACACAGGGAATGATTTGGCTTACTGCCAGCACTGTACTGGGACCTGGATGCATATGACCTGCTACCTTGCTCCTGCCTACCTCTAGGCACGGGAGCACTAGTAGATGACGGTGCTGGAATAGATGAACGATTCTAATACTGAGGGTGACTCCCTTCCTGTGATCAAGTCTAACCCTGTTCGTGCTGCTCAAACCTAGCTCTCTTATTCCCTCTCATTCTATCTCTCTCCTTAATCTTGTCTGCCACAATCTATTGGGCATGAGTCATCAACCTAGAAAAATTTATCTCACTATTCAACATAGCAGACCTACACTCCTTAACCACATAACTAGATACTCCAGTCACAAACTTACTCATACTAGCCTGATTATCAGCCACTAAGTCAGGAGCATACTTGGCCAACTGATTGAACTTTAGACAGTACTCCCTAACAGTTATAGAGCCCTATCGCAGGTTCATAAACTCTTCCACCTTTGCCTCCCCCATCTCCAAAGGGAAAAACTTATCCAGGAATGCATCCTGGAACTCTTGCTAAGTTATAGGGACGGCTCCCTCACCTCTAACTTTTCTCTAAGAAACAACCCAGTCATAAGCAAGGTCTTTCAACCTATACACAGCCAACTCCACACTATGTTCCTCAGATACATGCATCACCTGAGTAATCTTCCGTACCTCCTCTAAAAACAACCGTGGATCCTCATCAGACTTGGACCCATAAAATTTTGATGGATTCATCCGCATGAAGTCACGGATCCTAGCAACAGCTAAATCACCTCCCTGCTACTGTAGAGCCGAGGCTGGGTTGGCCTAAATATTTACAGTAACAGCTGGGGCCAGTGCCTGAAAGGCTGCCCGAAATTTAGCATGAGACACGTTTTCATTCAATGGGTCAGCGGGTTGAGGTTACTGACCATCATTATTTCTTCTCGCTTAATGTGGAGGCATATTTCTGAAAGAGAAGATCACGAATCAATAGCATAGAGAGACACTTTAAGCACGATAGACTTCTAAAAAAAAGAATCATACTTTTTCCTAAAACGTCTTGTAGCCTCTTGCTCATATAGATGTGGCATGCTACACACCGATGATCAAGACTCTACTTAACTTGGCTTGTCAGACTCCCTAGGACACCTTAAAACCTTAGGCTTTGATACCAAGTTTGTAACACCCCAAAAAATAGATTTCGGAGCGTCACACGGTGCTTGAGGCTACGAGTAGACCCAAGCTAACCCTTTGATCCATTTTCATTGAGTTCAACACAAATCAACGAGGTTTCCATAAATAACCCTCAACATATCAACAGAGTAATCATCATCCAAGAATAAAATAATTTCAGAAAGATAACAAAATACAACTTATTAGTTAACTCCCAAAATCTATAATAGTCTGACAAACCGCTAAGAAAATCAATAAAACCAGTAAGCCATTGAGACATGCCTCAATTGACTCATAATCAGTTATCAAATGTAAACAATTTTGTGAAACCAACATCAGACATCACTTCCTCGGAACATGAGGACTCACCACAATAGAGGATGTAGAACAGCGTGCCCAAAGAATCACTGTCGAACCTAGAACTGAGCACCTGAACCTATATTCTGAGAAAATGTAGCCCACATCCGAAGATGTGGGTCAGTAGCATGGAAAGGAACCGAGTATATGGGGGTGTATGTAGTTGTATAAATATCATCATCATAAATATTTATAAGAAATATGCAGGATGTATGAAAGACTCACATAGCCCAAAGAAAATCATCATAATCATGAGAGG
>NW_025867202.1:0-1418 GCF_002878395.1 Capsicum annuum
ATCCTAATCCTAAAGGGTTCCAATGTTTCAAGTGCCAAGGTTGGGGACATAAAGCCAATGAATATCCAAATCGGCGCAATGTGATCCTAAGGGAAGGAAGATTGTATTACCTTGGTGAGGAAATAGGTCTTGAAAAAGAAGAGAATGAGGCCGATCCTCAAGATGGAGAGAAACTCAAAAATGAGCCACATGATGATGATGATTGTGAGGATACTTATCCACAAGAAGGGGAGTGCGTGGTTTCAAACTTTGTAGTGAGGCATTCCATGATTAGTAAGGCGATAGATGGCCCTAGCCAACGGGAGAATTTATTCCATACTAAATGTCTTGTGATGGGAAGTGTGTGTACTATGGTGATAGATAGTAGAAGTTGTGAGAATATGGTTAGTGTTGCAATGGCGAACTTCTTGAAATTGCTGACTACACCTCACACTCGTCCTTATAAGTTGCAATGGTTGAATGAATGCGGCGAGTTAAAGGTCACAAGGCAATATGTGATACGTTTTAAGGTAGCCAACTACCATGACGAGGTACTTTGTGATGTGATACCAATGCAAGCTTGTCACTTGTTGTTAGGAAGGCCTTGGAAATATGATAGGTCAACCAAACATGATGGAAGGTCCAATCAGTATACACTTGAGAAGGATGGCCGAAAGGTCACTCTTTATCCATTATTGCCTTCCCAAGTGAATGAATTATACCAAAATATGCAGGAATTGAGGGAAAAGGGAAAAAAGGCCGAGGGTGAGGTAAAAAGAGGGGAACCCGAGAGTGAGGGAGTAGGGGAAACCGAGGGGCTCCTAATTTCTAAGGGGAAAGAAAGTGTGGTGATGATGGCTAGGATGAAAGAATTATTTATGGATCATGATGAGGACACTCCGATGCTCCTCTTGCCTCATTGTTTTAACACTAACGCCACTAACATTTCCATTTCTTCTCCTATTTCTCATGTTTTGCAGGATTACGGGGATGTCTTCCCAAAGGAATTACCGCAAGGATTTCCCCCACTTCGGGGAATTGAGCACCAAATAGATTTTGTGCCGGGTTCATAATTGCCCAACAAACTGGCTTATAGGAGCAACCTAATGGATACCAAGGAATTGCAATGCCAAGTTGAGGAACTCCTCAAAAAAGGATATATCAAGGAGAGTATGAGCCCTTGTGCGGTTTCGATGCTACTAGTTCCCAAAAAAGATGGGACTTGGCATATATGTGTTGATTGTCGAGCCATCAACAAGATAATGGCAAAATATCGTCACCCTATTCCTAGATTCGATGATATGCTTGATGAATTGAGTGGTTCGTGTTTGTTTTCTAAAATTGATTTAAGGTGTGGCTATCACCAAATTCGTATGAAACCGGGTGATGAATGGAAAACCGTCTTCAAGACCGAATTCGGTCTCTATGAATGGATGGTT
>NW_025867203.1:0-1227 GCF_002878395.1 Capsicum annuum
TGAATTAATAAAACATCTTAAGTCAAGAAGATAAAAATTAAAATTAAACCAACCAATAATATACACGAAATAATCTACTTAAAAATAAATACTTATTACTTAATAACTATTTATTTCCTAGAAAAGTTACTACGCCTAATCCGTACCCCCCTACAATACCATTCGTATGGGGGTGCAGATTAGGTGCGGTAAGTTTACTAGATAATAAATACGTATGTATTTATTTTTATATAATTTATTTTATGAATATTATTGATTGGAATAATTTTCATTTTTATCTTCTTGACTTAAGATATTTTATTAATTCATATTCTAGATTAGATATTATCGTAATTAACTTATCTAGTGTTTTAGGATCCTCGTTAGTATTATGTAACCTTTTGTATTATAGGTATAAACTATATAGTTGAATTTTGATTTCTTTTAATGATTTATTCTTTTCATAAGATGTATCCATTAATTCATGTAATTGTTAAATTCTTTGTAGTAATATTCATTAACTGTTTTTCTTCGTTCTTGTATTTTTTATTTTCATATATTTTATTAATATATTCAATTTTACTAATATTCATATTTTGGGGGATGATTAAATAGTAGTTGATTAAATGCTTTGCTATAATATTCTTTAGTTTTTTCTCTTAGTTTTTATAAATCTTCTATATTATTTTAAAGATATTCTAAATATTCTATATCTTTTGTTTCAAAGTATTCAATTAAATTTGTTTTTATAAGGTTTTCTGTTAATCTTATTTATTCTATTTCTTGTTTCCAATATTTTAAATATTCGTAGTTTATCATTTTATTCTAAAGTAAATGTATAATAATCTATTCTATTTGTACTATATTTAATATCTTGTTTGAGGTTATTTATGCTACTAACTATTTCTTCTTGTTCTATCTTTGCTTTTTTCTAGATTTTTTAAGGTTTCGTCTATCCATTTTAATTTTTTATTAGATTTTTAATTATTTCTCTAATTTGTTTTCTATAATTAATTTCTTTACGTAGGTTTTCTTGGTTTGCTCTAATTTTCTTAATATATCCTGATATTTTTAGTCTGTATAATATCCATCTGAATCTAAATAATATTGTTGTTCATAATATATGTGTTAGTTTTCTATACTGTTTAATAATTCTACCTCTTCATAATTTTGTAATTTTTCCCATATTATTTTCTTTATATCCATAATTTCTATATCTCTAAGTATATATAAAACAAGTATTTTAAT
>NW_025867204.1:0-2125 GCF_002878395.1 Capsicum annuum
CAGATGGAAGATACAAGATAAGAAGCAATAATGGAGATATGGAAAAGCAGCAGATACGACAACGAGAAGATATCAACGGAGTAATAATAGAAGACAAGATATTAAATTCATTTTACGTAAAGTTTTTGTATAGGCTAGAGTTTTAGACTTTTAGCCTTTTTAGGCTTTTTGACTATGACATTAATAATTCTTGTCTCATTAGGAGACTTTTTAGACTAATTTTAGAAAACGTGAAAGAAATGTGAATACTCTTGTAAAGATTCAATCTATAAATAAGATGAACCGAAGGCATTGCAAAGCAAGCCATTTTATTGTGAATAGTTCATGTTGATATATATATCTTTCCTTTTATTCTGGTATCAGAGCCCAATTATTTAAAAAATATAGCAGTAGCATATATGTTTGAATTTATGTTTGAATTTAGATTGGATTGAATTAATTATGAGAAGACCATTTAAAAACAGAGAAGCTTTTAGAAAAATTAAAGAATATTTAATTAGTAATTATTCAGAATATATAAGTCTAAATAAAACAGAAGAAAACCCACAAAAATTAGCCTACCTAATTACCTTAATATCTAGTATTGAAGCAAAATTAATAATTCATTTAAAATCTAGAAGAATGAGACACATACCACCTAATTATGATAAAATTAGATTTAGATATCCACCAAAATATTATAAATATGGTTTAAATGAATAAAGTACAAAAATACAAAGAACTAAAACAAATTATTTCTGAAAAACGTAAAGAATTAAAAATAAGAATAGAATGACTACATTATAATATATTTGCCGGAGTTAGTGAAAACTCAATAAATATACAAAAAGATGAAATATCAAAATTAGAATCACAACTAGATAGTTTGGAATATATATATATCAACGTGAACTATTTACAATAAAATGAACAAAGAAGAATTTATAATACATGAAAAAATATATGAAAATCACGAAGGATTAAAAATAAAAATAGTATTTTCTAATCTAGGAAAAAGATATAAGAAAGTTGGTGAACATTTATATTTAATGTTAGAAAAAGAAGAATTAAAATTAGAAGATAAATTGACAGCTATGGTAAGAATAGAAAGAGAAAATGAAGAAATAGATAGGAAAAAGGAAATAGAAAAAATAAAACAACAAACTACAGAAGAAATACAAAAAATAGAAGAAACTAAAAATAGTAGGATTGCTGAATTAGAAAAAGAACTACAAATGTTAAAAGATTTGTATGAAGAAAGACAAAAACAAAAGGAAGAAAAAGATAAAGAACAAAACTTACTAAACGGCATAAATCAATTTAAAGAAAAATTAGAAATAAACAATAAAGAAATAGAAAACAAGGAATTAGAAATAAATAATATAGATGTTGAAGAGACAGATAATTATGATTCAGAAGATAGTGAAACATATATAGAAATATTAACAAATACAAAAAATTTAGAAATCAATGAAAAAAAAGAAGTAATTAATGAAGAAAACTTATAAAATATCAACACAGAAATAAATACTCTTGATAAAAAAGAAGATGAAAATATAATACCTAGAACATCAGAAATAAGAAAACCTACATATTATAAGAATAAGTTTAAAAGATATAATCTAAGAATAAATATGACAAATGGACACCAAAAAAAATAGTTTATAAAAATTATAACTTTTTAGACTTAGACTGTGTAATAGATACAGAAAAAATAATACAATTATGTATAGGATATATGACAAAACAATTATTAGATAATAATATAAACATAACAGATGCACCAAAATATATAGAAAGAACACTAATAGGAACAGTGAAATTATGGTTTTCAAATTTAACTGAAAATAGCAAGAAGGTATTAAGAACTAATAAACCTACAGAAGGGACATCATCAACAACAACTAAACTAACACCTATAGAATTATTAAAAAAAATATAAAACAGCTATAAAAGATGAATTTGATAGTATGACAACAATAGAAGAAGAGCAAAATGAAGAAAAAGATACAAATAGGAATTTAATGTTAAAATTAGCAATATGTAATATGTGTTATATAGATGAATATATTTGCGCATTTAAAGAATATTATTATAAAGGAGCATATAATATAGAAGAAAGTAAAGAAATAAGAAAATTATATTT
>NW_025867205.1:0-1677 GCF_002878395.1 Capsicum annuum
GGAGTGTTTAGCGGCAATAGGTCATTCTTTAATTGAAACGTTTTAGCGGCAGTATGTATTCCTCCTAATTCAACAGATCTCAAAGTTTATTCTAACATATATCAAAAAATATTTTTCTTTCTATTTCTTCTTCCAAATTTTCTGATATTTTGTGTTTTTCCCTACACATTCGCTGTATTTCTCCATAGAAAATTTTCTTAATTCAACTAAATTGTTATCAATTGTATATTATGTGTCAATTATATATGCGTATATGTATAAGTTGTATATTAATTGTATATATGATGTAATTGTGTAAGTCGTATATGTATAAGTCAAATATGTATAAGTCATGCATGTCAATTGTATATGTCAATTATATAAGTCATATATGTATTAGTTGTTAATTGTATATGTACATCTAATTTTTTTTTTTCAATTGTATATCTAAATGTTTGTATATTATCACAATGTATATTAAATAACTATATATCTGTATATATATATATATTTTGCAGAATGTATATTGAGTGTATATATATATTTTGCATAGTGTATATACAAATATACAAATTATTTTTTTAATTCAATCGTTATTTTCTTAATACAACTAAATTGTTATCAATTGTATATTATGTGTCAATTATATATGCCTATATGTATAAGTTGTATATTAATTGTATATATGATATAATTGTATAAGTCGTATATGTATAAGTCATATATGCCAATTAAATAAGTCATATATGTATAAGTTGTTAATTGTATACGTACATCTAATTTATTTTTTTTTCAATTGTATATTTGAATGTTTGTATATTATTATAGTATATATTAAATAACTATATATCTGTATATATACATTTGCAAAATGTATATTGAGTGTGTACATATGCACTTTGCACACTGTATATATAAATATATGATTCTTGAAATTATAAAAAAATAAAATAATGGGACGGGGGGGGGGGGGGGGGGGAGCGAGATAGAGGGAGGGGGAGAGAGATGGGAGAGAAAAGGAGGAGAGAGACGAGAAAGAGGGAGAGAAAAAAAGGAAATTAAGGTATATCTATATTTTGTAATTATGCAAACCTTAATCATACCTTGTAATTATAGACTAAACGTTACCTATATCTGTGCCAATTTTATAAGTACTTAGAAAGTTACAGATATAGTCAACATTACATAGTCACTATTTGTGATAATAATCACAGGAAAATTATTAAAACATGCTAACTTATCACATATAGACATTGATACAAAATAGACAGTACCTTGTCTTGCTCTGATCTAATTATTGTCTTGTCAGCATCAGGTACTGTAAATATGATATAAGCTTGATTATATAATTTTTACCTTGAAATTTTCACATTTCCTGCTTTATTTGTCGAAAGTGGTGTCAGATCACTCAATTTTTCAGTTTCTTCAATAGTGACCTGCAAGATGTAATAATAAATTCATAAATTAGGTATGCATACTCTCTTGCTCGTAATATTTCAGTTGTCATTTCTATTTTTATGAGAATCGATTTGTGAGAGTGAGCTAACCACAATCCTTTTCGAAGATCTTCTAATTCTTTCATGTATGATATGAACTATTGTTCACAAACCAATCATTATTTGAATTTCTAAAGATATCATCAATCCCTTTTCTTGGATCTTTTATAAAGTGTCAATTGTTAAATAAGTGAGTATTTAG
>NW_025867206.1:0-3880 GCF_002878395.1 Capsicum annuum
AGGATCCAACAAAGTATACACATCAAACTGAAATATACAAAGCATACCAGTAACAACATCGGGAGAGTCCTCCTATTCCTGGCGGGACGGTAAAGCATAGAATCTATTCTGGCGCTGCCCGCCAGCATTGCTAGAAGAGGCGCCTTGAGCTGGGGCTGGGCGAGTCGCTGGAATTGGAGCACTAACAGTCTGAGTTTAGGTCTGAGGGCGATAGTCATGATGCCCTTGTCCATCCTGTGGACAAATCTAACTCTGTGACCCATGTCACTACACCAGAAACAACCCCACTTCTCACCCCAACATTCACCCGAATAAGCCCTACCACCGTTAGTACACAGGGGACAATTAGGCTTACTGCCAGTACTGTACTAGGACCTGGATGCATATGACCTGCTACCTTGCTCCAACCTACCTCTAGGAATGGGAGCATTAGCATATGACTGTGCTGGCATAGATGAACGATCCTCATACTGAGGGTGACTCTCTTTGTTTGATCTAGTCTGACCCTGTCCGTACTGCTCGAACCTAGCTCTCCATCCCCTTTCATTCTATCTCTCTCCTTAATCTTGTCTGCCTCAATCTATTAGGCATGAGTCATTAGCCTAGAAAGATTCATCTCACTATTCAGCATAGCAGACCTACACTCCTTAACCATATAACTAGACACTCCAGTCACAAACTTACTCATACTAGCCCGATTATCAGTCACTAAGTCAGGAGCATACTTGGCCAAGTGATTGAACTTTAGACAGTACTCCCTTATAGTTATAGAGCCCTGTCGTAGGTTCATAAACTCTTCCACCTTTGTCTCCCTCGTCTCCAAAGGGAAAAACTTATCTAGGAATACATCTTGGAACTTTTCCCAAGTTGTACGGATATCTCCCTCACCTTTACCTTTCCTCCAAGCAACAACCCTGTCATAAGCAAGGTCTTTCAACCTATACATAGCCAACTTCACACTATGTTCCTCAGATACATGCATCACCTGAGTAATCTTTCGTACCTTTTCTAAAATTAACCATGGATCCTCATCAGACTTGGACCCATAGAATTTTGGCGGATTCATCCGTATAAAGACACGAATCCTGGCACCGCTGAATCACCTCCCTACTACTGTGGAGCCATGGCCGGGTTGGCCTGAATATTTGTAGTAATAGCTTGGGCCAGCGCTTGAAAGGCTGCCTGAAATTCAGCATGAGACACATTTCCATTCAATAGGTCAGCGGGTTAAGGTTGCTGACCATTATTATTTCTTCTCGCACGATGTGGAGGCATATTTTTGAAAGAGGAGAGCACGAATCAATAGCAGAGAGAGACACTATAAGCACGATAGACTTTTGAAAAAAAGAATCACACTTTTTCCTAAAACGTCTTATAACCTCTTGCTCATAGATATGGTGCACTACACACCGATGATCAAGACTCTACTTAACGCGGCTTTTCAGACTCCCTAGGACACCTTAAAACCTTAGGCTCTGATACCAAGTTTGTAACACCCCAAATAATGGGTCCCAGAGCGTCACACGATGCTTGAGGCTACGAGTAGCCCCAAGCTAACCCTTTAAGCCATTTTCATTCAGTTCAACACAAATCAACGAGTTTTCCATAAATAACCCTCAAATATCATCAGAGTAATCATCATCCAAGAGTAAAAGAATTTCAGAAAGATAACAAAATATGACTTATTAGTCAACTCCCAATATCTATACTAGTCTGACAAGCCTCTAAGAAAATCAATAACGCCAGTGAGCCATTGAGACATGCCCCAACTGACTCGTACTCAGTTATCAAATGTAAACAATTTCGTGAAACCAACATCAGACATTACATCCTTAGAACATGAGGACTCACCACAACAGAGAATGTAGAACAACATGCCGGAAGAATCACTGTCGAACCTGGAACTGAGCACCTGAACCTACATTCTGAGTAAATGCAGCCCACATCCAAAGATGTAGGTCAGTACCATGGAAAGGGACTGAGAATATAGGGGTGTATGCTGTTGTATAAACATCATCATCATAAATATTTATAAGAAATATGCAGGATGTATGAAGGACTCACATAGCCCGAAAAAAATCATCATAATCATGAGAGGATGAAATAAGTACAATAACACATGTGAGTCATCATATAATTTATCAATCACTTTCAGTTCATCAAGAATATCAATTCTCATAATGTAAATATCATTTAAATCTTTCAAAAGAATAACTTCCACAATTCCACTTTCAAATCACTTCACCATTCACCATAGACACAAGGAAACACACACACACTGGGAGATCCTATAGCCGACATAAACTATGTGAGCTACATGGAGTCTAACGTATAGCCCACATTGGGGAGAGCCGTCCTATCCTTGCCATTAAAGTAGGACTATCGATATCAGCCTCAGGCTCACTCCTACGGGGGTATGTAGTTCTAGGGAAATAAGGTCGCTTTATACCTCCTATTCGGTGCTAAAGATTTCTCGGAGACTTAGCTCAGATCATTTCAAAGACAATCCACAAAAAAACAATTTTAGTAATATATAAATATATATCGAGAGCCATCATGCTTCCCATCTATCAAAATCAACCACGTTGTGAATTTTTTTCACACTCGAGTTCAACACAACTCCATTAAGACCAAAAGGTCAAATTATTAAAAATATCTCAAATATTCAACATCAATGTGCTTATAACACACACTTTCTAAAAAAACAATTTCCAATGGGGATTCACGACTGAAATATCAAAATCATGATAAATATCATTCAAGATTCATGCTTTATATCTCCACACATGTAAATTCATCTTTTAAAATCATAAATATCAAGTTGTCATAATAATCATCATAAGATATGGGTTCATGCTTCAAATTCGTAAAATTCAAATAAAAATCATGCCTTTGTAAAGAAAATTACTTTTGGGCACAAGAACGAAAGAGAGTTCTTGTTGAAAAACTCCACATACCTTGAATGATGAACTTTAGATCAATACTCATTTTTGAGACGTTAATCATGCCTTTTAATGATGGTTCTTGGAGTTCTTGAACTAGGAACTTGGAATCTTGAATAAGTTTGCAGAATTAATGATGAACTTTAGAGGTTCTTAAAGTTGGATGTAGGAGCTTAGGGTTTTCTTTTTGAGGGAATTTGATAAAATATAACATATAATGCTTCTAATAGGATTTAATATGGGGTTTAGATGGATTTTGGGCAAGGGTAAATGACCAAAATGCCCCTAAAATCAAATAATTCTCGAATCTGTCGTTTGGTGGACTATTTTGATAGTCTGAAGTAGATCAATCATAACATTTTTATCCAATATCCAAATTGGATAAAACTAATTTCATTAGAAAGAGGACCCTCATATCTTTCTGTTGATATATAATATCTCACCCAGATCATTGTGTACGAGGAGTTATGATCATTTGAAATTGACCCAAAAATTTGCTTTTGGTATGCTGAAGTAGATCGACCATAACTTTTTAGTCCGATAGACAAATTGGATGAATCCAATTTCATTGGAAAGAGGACTCACAGAGCTTTCCGTTATATAGTAAATCACCCAGATCATTACTTACAAGGAGTTATGATCATTTAAATTTAGAGCAAAAATACGCCAGGCCTCAGTACTTTTTCCTGCACGTTTTACTGTTTACTACTATTTATGGTTCGATCGGAATGTTCATAACTCGTCGCTCGGATGTCCATTTTTGATGATCCACATATCGTTGGAAAGATTATTCAATAATCTACGCAATGGTTGGTTATAATCTAAGACATTCCACACGAAAAAATTATAATTCATTCTAGAAGATAGAACCCAACACATTTACGTACAAACTTTCAATGAAAAATTTCCCGGGATATTACACAAAGACACTCTAAAAG
>NW_025867207.1:0-3761 GCF_002878395.1 Capsicum annuum
TCCTTTAACAATTCTAACCATCGTCTCTGCCTAAGATTCAATTCCCTCTGGGTAAACACATACTGCAGACTCTTATGATCAGTGAAAACATCAACATGGACACCATACAAATAGTGTCTCCAGATTTTCAAAGAAAACACAACAGCAGCCAACTCAAGGTCATAGGTAGGGTAATTTTTCTCATGGGGTTTCAACTGTCTAGAAGCATAAGCTACCACTTTACCCTTTTGCATCAATACGAAACCCAACCCAACTCTCGAAGCATCACAGTACACCACAAAACCATCAACACCATCAGGAAAAGTCAAAATAGGGGCTGAAGTGAGTCGAGTCTTCAACTCCTGAAAACTCTTCTCACAAGATTCAGACCACAAGAACTTTAGTTTCTTTTGGGTCAATCGAGTTATAAAAGATTCTATATAGGAGAAACCATCAACAAAACGGCGGTAATAGCTAGCTAAACCCAAGAAACTTTAGATATTAGTCAGAGAAATAGGTCTAGGCCAATTTCTAACAGCTTCAGTCTTTTGGGGATCAACTCTAATACCCTCGGAAGAAATGATATGACCCAGAAAAGCAACTGACCTTAGCCAAAACTCACAGTTACTAAACTTGGTAAACAACTTGTGACCTCTAAGGGTTTGCAAGATAATTTGGAGATGATCAGAATGTTCATCCTCACTACGGGAGTACACCAGTATATCATCGATGAACACTATGACAAACATATCCAAAATGGTCTGAACACTCAATTCATGAAGTCCATGAAAACTGCTGGGATATCAGTTAACCCAAAAGACATAACAAGAAACTCAAAATGGCTATAACAAGTTCGGAAAACGGTTTTCGGGATGTCACACTTCCTAACTTTGAGTTAATGATAGCTGGAACGAAGGTCTATCTTTGAGAAATAACTTGCACCTTGCAATTGGTCAAACAAATCATCTATTCTCGGAAGGAGGTACTTATTTTTTATGGTCATTTTATTCAGTTGGCGGTAATCAATGCACATACGCAAAGAGCCATCTTTCTTTCTCACAAACAACACAGGAGCACCACAAGGAGAAACAATGGGCCTTATGAAACCCTTATCTAGCAGATCTTTGAGTTGCTCTTTCAACTCCTTAAGCTCTGCAGGGGCGATATGGTAAAGAGGAATAGAAATGGGCTGAGTATTACGAAGAAGATCAATCCCAAACTCTATCTCTCTATTAGGAGGTATCCCTGGGAGATCATCCAAAAAGACATTAGAAAACTCATTGACGACGTTAACAGACTGGAGAGTTGGAGTCTCATACTTAGTGTCTTTAACTATAACCAAATGGTAAATACACCCCTTGAAAATAAGCTTTCTAGCTTTGAGGTAAGAGATAAAATGACTCTTGGGTGACACAGAATTCCCAGGCCACTCAAACAGGGATGCACCCAAAAATTAAAACTTTACCACTTGGTTCCGACAATCAATAGAGGCATAAGAAGAATATAGCTAGTCCATACCCAGAATCATATCAAAATCTACCATGTCTAACTCAATCAGATCAGCCAATAAGACTCTATGAAGAACGGTAATAGGACAACTTTTACACACTTTCTGGGCAACAATCGAATCACCCACTAGGGTAGAAACTAGGATAGGATTAGGAATAATCTTAGGACTCATTTAAAAATTCACAGCAATAAAAGGTGTAACATATGAGAAACTGGATCCAGGATCCAACAAAGCATACACATCAAACTGAAATATACGAAGCATACCAGTAACAACATCGAGAGAGTCCTCCTCTTCCTGGTGGGATGGTAAAGCATAGAATCTATTCTGGTGCTGCCCGCTAGTATTGCTAGAAGTGGCGCCCTGAGCTGGGGCTGGGCGAGTCTCTAGAACTGGAGCACTAATAGTCTGAGTTTGGGTCTAAGGGCGATAGTCACGACGCCCTTGTCCATCCTATGGACAATCTCTAACTCTGTGACCTATGTCACCACACCGGAAACAACCCCTTTTCTCACCCCAACACTCACCTGAATGCCCTACAACACTTAGGACACAGGGGATGATTTGGCTTACTGCCAGCACTGTACTGGGACCTGGATTTATATGACCTGCTACCTTTCTCCTGCCTACCTCTAGGTATGGGAGCACTAGCAGATGACGATGCTAGCATAGACGAACGATCCTGATACTGAGGGCAACTCCCTCCCTACGATCTAGTCTGACCCTGTCTGTGCTGCTCGGACCTAGCTCTCTTATTCCCTCTTATTCTATCTCTCTCCTTAATCTTATCTGCCTCAATCTATTGGGCATGAGTCATCAGCCTAGAAAGATTCATCTCACTATTCAGCATAGAAGACCTACACTCATTAACCACATAACTAGACACTCTAGTCACAAACTTACTCATACTAGCCCGATTATCAGCCACTAAGTCAGGAGCATACTTGTCTAATTGATTAAACTTTAGACAGTACTCCCTAACAGTCATAGAGCCCTATCGCAGGTTCATAAACTCTTCCAACTTTGCCTCCCTCATCTCCAAAGGGAAAAACTTATCTAGGAATGCATCCAGGAACTCTTGCCAAGTTGTAGGGACAACTCCCTCACCTTTACCTTTCCTACAAGCAGCAACCCAGTCATAAGCAAGGTCTTTGAACCTATACATAGCCAACTCCATACCATGTTCCTCAAATACATGCATCACCTGAGTAATCTTCCGCACCTCTTCTATAAACAACCATGGATCCTCATCAGACTTGGACCCATAGAATTTCGGCGGATTCATTCGTATGAAGTCACGGATCCTGGCATTAGCTGAATCACCTCCATGCTATTATGGAGCCGGGGCCGGGTTGGCCTGAACATTTGCAGTAACAGCTTGGGCCAGTGCCTGAAAGGCTGCCTAAAATTTAGAATAAGACATGTTTTCATTCAATGGGTCAGCGGGTTGAGGTTTCTAACCATTATTATTTCTTCTAGCTCGACTTGGAGGAATATTTTTGAAAGAGGAGAGCACGAATCAATAGCAGAGAGAGACACTTTAAGCAAGATAGACTTCTGAAAGAAAAAATCACACTTTTTCCTAAAACATCTTGTAGCCTCTTGCTCATAGATGTGGCGCGCTACACACCGATGATCAAGACTCTACTTAACGTGGCTTGTCAAATTCCCTAGGACACCTTAAAACCTTAGGCTCTGATACCAAGTTTGTAACACCCCGAAAAATAGGTCCCGGAGTGTCACACGGTGCTTGACGCTACGAGTAGCCCCAAGCTAACTCTTTAAGTCATTTTCATTCATTTCTACACAAATCAACGGGGTTTCCATAAATAACCCTCAAATATAAACAGAGTAATCATTATCCAAGAATAAAAGAATTTTAGAAAGATAACGAAATACGACTTATTAGTCAACTCCCAACATCTATACTAGTCTAACAAGCCTCTAAGAAAATCAATAAAACCAGCGAGCCATTGAGACATGCCCCAACTTTCTCATACTCTATTATCAAATTTAAACAATTCTGTGAAACCAACATCAGGCATCACGTCCTTGGAACATGAGGACGCACCACAACAGAGGATGTAGAATAGCATGCCCAAAAAGTCACTGTCAAACCTGGAACTGAGCACCTGAACCTACATTCTGAGAAAATGCAGCCCACATCCGAAGATGTGGGTCAGTACCATGGAAAGGAACCAAGTATATGGGGGTGTATACAGTTGTACAAACATCATCATCATAAATATTTATAAGAAATATGCAGGATGTA
>NW_025867208.1:0-4821 GCF_002878395.1 Capsicum annuum
TTTTGTTATGTTGTTCATCGTGTGTCTTTGGTCGTGTCTCAAGTCAGGGTGCAATCTGTTATTTAATCATTAATTGTCCAATCTGGACGAACTACGCACCCCTGATTCTCTTCTCTCGGGAGTGAGATACGTAGGTAGCCTACTGTTGGTTCGGAGATCTTATTTGAAAAATTTTTAAAAAAAATATTTTCTTCACTCTTTATTAGAGTAGGTGTTTCATATACATCTTTTAAAAGAGAACTACAAAAAGATTTTCCTTTGGTAGTTTCAAGATTCACTTTCATATGAAATTCAAAATCGAAAATCCAAAAAGATTTTTCTTTGGTAATCGTAGGTTTCATGTTGTATAGAGATGTTAAAGTTGAAAAATTCAAAAATATTTTCGTCAATTCTTTTGACAATTTGTTATTTTCTCTTCTTAAAGTTTCAAAAAAAAAAGAGTAAAAGAAGAAAAGGAAAAGGAGTTTAATTGGCCATTTTGGTAAGACTTCACGAACTATGCACATCTGATTCTCCTCTTTTGGGGGTGAGATACGTAGGCGTCCTTCTAGGGTTCGGTGATCTTTTCAAACAAAAAAGAGAAGGAAAAAGAGGTTTTGAAAAAGTGTTAAACTCTACCATATTTGTTGTTTTTTGTTGAGTCAGTTTAAGGTGGTTGGTTTGTGGCATTCTGGCTGGTCCTCCACATCACACCAAATTCAAAGGGTTAGTTGTATCCAATAAGAATATAGAGACTGACATCATGGATCAAACAAAGAATCAGGAAAATGAGAGTTTGAAGCAAGAGATTAGGAGGCTAAGACAACAAATGACAGAAATGTATCGAGCTTGGGCCAGTGGGTTGCCTCCTCTTCCATTTCTCTTTATTGATCCTACAAATACCTTAATTTTTCTACCAAAATCTCAAAGTCAATTTTTTACTGTTGTTGATGCATCGCAACATGACTCAGAATTCATTCCAAGCTAAAAGCATCTCAATATTTCCACCATTTTTCCTCTAGCTCCTCAGCATAAGCCTGCTACATTTACAACACCACATGTCGTCTGCGATCCTGTTGCTCAATCCTCTATTGGGACTTTAGCACTGGCTTGCCTAACGGTTGTGCGTCCCTATGATACTAGTGAACTTATATTCAATACTTTTGGTGATCATTGTTATACTCCTGAGCCTGCTTTTAAGTTAACTGGACCACCAAAATTTCTTAACAAGAAGTCCAGTGTGCCAGAAAAGTCAGAGAAAATGGTTGGAAAAATGAAGAGTGTAGAAAATGCTATGAAAATTCTCTAGGACCTACGGGTAAAGAATATGTTTCATACAAAGACTGGGGCATGCCTTCAAGTGCTAACCTTCCTCCAATCTTTGAGATGTCAAAATTTGAGGAGCAAGATGGGTATGAGAAATCCGTGAAACATTTGGGACAATAGTGCAATCAATTGAGGGAGCCCGGAGGAAAGAAGAATGAGAAATATAACACTGCTATTATAGTTGGAGAACGGGAACATCCAAGAAGACAACATCGTCATTGCCGTCAGTCTCAAGCCCAAGTTCATACCCGAGCTCTCCATAATAGTATATTGCGTACAACCATATGTTCAACTCCTTCCTTACCTACAATGACGCGTACCAACTCTTCAAAGTTATCCTCTAATTCCACAAACATACCAAAGCCTTTCTAGGCCCGATGTTCGATCCAAGTTAAACAATGAAATGAGGCAGAAATTGAGGGATAGTTTTATACCAACTGGAGAGTCGTATGCTAGTTTATTTTAGAGATTGACATAGCGAGGCATGATTACTCCTCTTTTTGGGTATACTCTTGACCCGCATTTAAGAAGTTTTGATCCTAATGTAGGATGTGCATATTATTCTGATGTTCAGGGTCACAGTATTGAAGATTGTCGTGCTTTGAAAAGAGAAATTGAAAAGATAATTCAAGACAAATTGATTTTGGTGTAAAAGTTTGACAGTGAGGAAAACTCTAGTCATGCTGATATACAAATCAGTGGCTAAGATGTCAGGCCGAGCAATTGAGAAGTCACCCCTCTCCCTACTAGGAAGAGGTATGGTAGTTTATTTTGTTTTATTTTTTGTTATCCAAATTATTCCAGGTTTGTAGTTCAGGATCTATCTTGTTTTGTCCATTTGTCGTTATATTCAAACCCTTCCATCTTTTATTTTAATTAAATGAAGTGTTCCTTTTTCCTTTGTGTTTTAAATGTGTTGTATGTTTTTTTCTTTACATAATACATTTTAGGTTAATTCTAGTGATATGACATGCTAGCGGAATTTTCAGCCTGATCTTAAAATTCAATTTAAGCATGAACATTGAATCAGAGGGTTAAAGTTAGAAAAAGAGAGCATCTGAGAAAATAGGTAGTGTGCTAAGACATTTGGTGATAAGTTCAAGCCTTCTTTGAAAATTAAGGCAATTATTTTAAGAATCACAAGAATAAATTGTTCATCAATTGAAAAACATTTCTCAATTAAGTCAAATAGCGGATGTGTGATACCGAGGGAAAAAAATCAACTCCACGAAAGCATGAGTCATTCGATGTGAGGAATGCACATCAAAAGTGGAGTGATATGTTGAACAAAGTGTAAGAGTAGTGATGCACAGACTCAGTTAAAGTTAATGCTTAGAAAATGTCACAACTGATCTTCATCTCTCACTTTCATATTGCATAATATGTACTTGTATTTTCAAGGATTGATATGATAAAGGCATTTCATTCTGCTATCCAAATATCGTGTCATCCTTTGCTTACCCCATTTTGAGCTTTAGTCACATTTTCTTTCATACCCCTCTTTTGGAATCAAGATAGAGTCAGCAAAGCTCAAAAGAAAAGAGTCGAGCAAAACAATAGAGTCATAAAAAGTTCAAAAACAAAATAGAAGAAAAAGAAAAAAAATATCCAAAAAGAAAAGAGAAAAGAAAAGTGTCAAGGAAAATAGAGTCAGAAAAATCCAAAGAGAAAAGAGGTCAATAAAATAAAAAGAATCAAAAGTCTAAATCATGCAAAATAAGATGCCAGAACTACGCGTGACCTGATTCTCCTCTCTCAGGAGTGAGATAAGTAAGCTGCCCTACTCTGGACTCAGTCCAACCAAATAAATAATTTAGAGTCACCCAGTCAAAAGAAACTAGGGCATGTGTTAATCCTCATTTTTTGAGTCAATTCCAAAAGTTGTAAGTCCTACCCCACTTCAAGTGTCGTTTGGGCCCTATACCATTCTTTCTTTCTAACCCTATCCAAAATCCAAGTTACAACCAAAGAAAGACCTTCAGATCAATCTTTAAGGATGTTAAGGCTAAGCATGCAAGGGATATGATGATGCATTTAGGAACTACTTGTCTTCCTTAACATAAGAAATCAGGAGAGAAATAAAAATGAGAAAGTCTTATCGGTGAAACCCCTCATGGACGTCGTAAGATGATGGTAAGCTGAGAGAGATAACAATGAGAGAGTCTTATCGGTGAAAACCCTCACGGGCACTGTAAGACGAAGGTGAGTTGAGACAAATGAAAATAAGAGAGTCTCATTGGTAAAAAGCCCTCACGGACACCATAGGGCAATGGTGAGCTGGGAAAAAGAAAATGAGAGAGGCTTGTTGGCAAAAACCTTTCAAGGCGCCACTAGCCGAATGAGGTCTTAAATGCACTTGACCTAAGGAAGCAACTCAATTTTGAGGTCACTAACTCAACAACAATTATAAGAAGGTTTTGGATGGAAAGATCAAACAGTTTAATCCGATATGCATGGCATAATCATTAGAGTTGACTTTATTTCTAGATAAATTTTTCATTTCTTTGTTTCAAACGGGGACATTCATTGTCTTTTCTTTTTTCTCTTTATTTTTATTTTGTTTTCTTGAGTCAGTGGTCCAAATAAAAGTCATTCTCATTTTTCTCTTGTCGTTAAGTCAAGTCCATATCAAAACAAGTGAGAAAAGATTTCAAAACTGGCTACCATCTTCTTTAATTGCACAAAGTAAGACAAAGTCAGCATATGAAAGAGACATGATTATGAGCTGAATAAGGCATGTAGAAAGTTTTTTCAACAGACAAGCTAGGGAACTCATGAAAATACCGAGGTTTAAAGGGCTTATCTGACAAGCATGACAAAGCAGAGATACTGTGTTTATTTCAGAGTCACTCTTAATAATCTGAGCTTGGGTCAATGACACGACAAAGCAGGGGAAAATGCCAAAAATCTGAAACAAAATAAAGGGAATGAACACTGGAGAAAATGACTGGAAATCCAAGTGCTGCAAGCCACCACTAAGTTTTTAACTGACAAATTTTCTTTGTTGAAATAGGGGCAAATTCACTTCACTTAATTCAGCTACCATTGGAAATGCACTTCCGTGGGGAATTTACTTTATGTTCAGGACCCTCCTAAAAATTAGGATTTTACAATCTGTTGAGGACCTTCCTGAAAAATAGGAATTTACTTTATGTTCAGGACCCTCCTGAAAAATGAGATTTTATTTTATGTTCAGGACCTTCCTGAAAAATGGGATTGTACTTTTATGTTCAGGACCCTCCTAAAAAATGGGATTTTACTTTCTGTTCAGGACCCTCCTAAAAAATGGAATTTACTTTATGTTCAGGACCCTCCTTAAATATGGGATTTTACATTCAATTTAGGACCCTCCTGAAAAATAAGAATTTACTTTTTGTTCAGGACCCTCCTGAAAAATGGGATACTTTATGTTTAGGACCATCCTGAAAAATGGGATTTTACTTTATGTTCAGGACCCTCCTGAAAAATAGAATTTTACTTTATGTTCAGGACCCTCCTAAAAAATGAGACTTTACT
>NW_025867209.1:0-1907 GCF_002878395.1 Capsicum annuum
CATGATTTTCTCAAAATAATAATCTCAAATAGGGTTCCAAAAACCCTATTTGAGATTATTATTTTGAGAAAATCATGTGTTATAAACACCTTGAGTTTAAATAATTTGAGATGATAAAGAAGCTTTGACCTTTTGGTCGTAAAAAGGGTTGTTTTTGAAACCGAGATGAGAAAAGAAATCCACTTTTATTGATTTATTATGAAAGGGGTAGCATGATGGCTCCCATTGTGAATTGTTGAAATATTTATCCGAGCGGGAGGTATAGCAGGATTGGTACTTCCCTAGAACTACGTGCCCCCGTAGGTTGTGAGCCTGAGGCTAATTTATATAGTGATCACTAGTGTTTGAATTGATGATTTAAGGTCCTACTCCGATGACAAGGATGGGACAGCTCTCCCCAACGTGGGTTAGACGTTGGACTCCATGTAGCTCACATGGTTTATGTCGGTTGTAAGAGACTCTCAATGTGTGTGTGTGTATTTTCTATTTAATATGAAAAGTCTTATTTTTCTATCTGAGATGAAAATATATTTGTTTGAAAGACAGAGTTTGAGAAAGTCATTATTTTCAAAAGATTCAATGAACATATATTCCAAAGAGAATTGTTATGAGATTTGATTGCTTTGATGATTTGGAATCGAGATGAAAGTGAATTGAGATTTATTATGAGGACTCATATGTCTCACCCGATATATTTTACTCTCTTATGATTATGATGATTTAAATTCGAGTTAAGTGAGTCATTTATATCAGCATGTATAATTTTATAAACTGTGATGATGTTAAGATATTATTTTATATATGCATTGCACCCCCATATGCTCGGTACGTTTTCATGGTACTGACCATATATTCGTACGTGGGTTATATTTTCTCAGAATGTAGGTACAAGGTACAGTGTATATCTTCAGATCCAGTCAGTTCGCGGCATCCAGTTAACAGGTGATGAGTCCTTTTGATTCAAGGGCTTGAGTTAGTTATACAGTTCTAGAAGAGTTGTATTTTCTTTATTCAGTCATATTGAGTTGGGTTAGTCGGGAGTCATGACCGGGCTACGTACAGTCAGTACTAGTAGAGGCTTCATAGACAGTCAGTAGAAGTTGATGTATTCAATTTCAGTTTTGGTTGTAAAAGCAGAGTTGTAATCTTGTAAATTTAGTTTTGTATCTATCATATTCAGAAAAGAGTTATTTTCCGCAGATTTGTATAGATTTATACTTTTTGTTCAGTTGCTTGTGAGTTATGCTAGTAGAAGGGTTAGCTTGGATTCACTTGTGATCCTAAGCACCGTGTGACGTCTCGGGACCCAATATCGGGGTGTTACAGTTAGCTTCTATAGATGTTGTCTTTATGGAATATTCTGGGTTGATTATTTGTATAATTCGGTTCTCTATTTGGTCCTGATTCTATTTTTTATCTTTAGAGTGTTTTCTATACAATTTACACAGGCTTCTAAATAACATTTTCTACACTTAGCTTTGTTTTCTTTGCTAGGATACCAACTATATATACGACATCTATTACTGTCTATACCTTTATATTTTTGAAATTCATGTACACATTCTTGAGTGACATTCATTAAATTATTAATTACTAGGTTATTTAAATCTAAATCATCTAGATCATCTATTTCTTTTCCTAACTCATTTACTAAATTATCCTCTTCTGAATCTGAAGAGTTAGTTTTAGAAATGTCTTCTATATCAAAACTTATTATTGAATATATACTCTCTGTATATGACATGTATTCGTCTATATTTAGTAATGTTTCTTGAAAATCTTCTATTAGTTGAGAATTTCTTGTTCTATAATTATTTCTTTTAGGACATACATTGGCTAAATGATCTATGCTTCCACAAATATAACATTCTAATTTGTTTTTATAGTTTCTATCATTTCTATATTTT
>NW_025867210.1:0-5816 GCF_002878395.1 Capsicum annuum
GCACCTGGAACTAACTTAGGCGGAACCCAAGTGATTGCCTAAGCTAGGTTGCACGGCACCAAACCAATCGACTATGTTTGGTTGGGCGGCGCCTAACCAATCGCTTGTCCTTACTGTCTCTCACGAAAATGGGCATAACTTTTCGCTCGGGTATTGGATTAAGGCAAAATTGGTATCGTTGGAAAGCTAATTCGTTCTCTACAATTTGGTGGGTCTAAATCAGCCAAAATGAGATATTAACATTGAGTTATACTCATTCAAAGATGACCCTTGCAAAATCAAGCACTAAAACTTGATGGATTCAAACACCCTTAGCTCGTATTACCTTAAGTGACTTATATAAACATGCTTAATGTATCATAAGCTATCCTATCACTAGGATATTCATTGTAAGTCAAGTACTCAAGTAGGAATCATAGGATAGGAGATTTCATACGTACGAATACTTATTCACTTCCTAGCTTAGAAACATGTGGGGCATTACAATATCTCTCCCTTGGAAACATTCATCCTCGAATGAGAATTTACTGAGAAAGGATACAAGACAATAGAACCTGAACTGAACATGAAGAATTGAAACTTGATCTCATGACTAATATGCTAAACATACTGAACTCGTGCATATCTGATGCACGGACAACTGACACATGAATGAATGAATGAGTATGAAATGGTTAATAGGTACCAAGTTTATACTGGAAATATGAATGTGAAACTGAATAAGCTTAAGGAGAACTATTAACTTGATCTTAATCTGAATTGGTGGGGAAGAGGTGAGGATACTTGGTATGCATATCTGCTTCTACTTCCCAATTAGCTCTCTCATGATACTGATTTCACCAAAGAACCTTGACTAGAGGGACTTATTTGTTCTTGAATCTACGAGTCTGATAATCTAAGATTTCCACTGGAATCTCTTCATAAAAGAGGCTTTTCTGAATGTCAATGCTCTGAATAGGGACAACAACTGTTGGGTCACCTATGCACTTATTTAGCAAAGAGACATGGAAGACTCGATGGACTTAGGCTTGATCTGAAAGAAACTCAAGCTCATAAGCTACATTGTCGAAGCGACAAAGAATTTTGAAGGGACTGACATATCGGGGACTGAGTTTCCCTTTCTTTCCGAACCTCTTCACTCCCTTCATGGGAGAGATCTTAAGATAGACATAGTCACTAACCAGGAACTCGAGATCCTTTCTACGAACATCTGCATAGGACTTTTGTTAGCTCTGAGTAGCTCGGAGTCTCTCTCTAATCAACTGAACTTTCTCTAAGGCGTTGAATACTAAGTCAGGACCTATGATTGAGGCCTCACTAACTTTGAACCAACCAATCGGAGATCTACATCTCCTACCATAGAGAACTTTGAATAGAGCTATCTGAATACTAGAATAATAGGTATTGTTGTATGCAAACTCAATCAAAGGAAAGTGGTCGTCCCAAATTCCCTTGAAGTCAATTGCACACGCCCTTAGCATAGCTTCAAAAGTCTGAATGGTCCTCTCTACTTGACCATTTCTCTGAGGATGAAATGTTGTGCTGAGATAGACTTGGGTACCGAGACCCTTTTAGAATGCTTTCCAAAAGGGAGAAGTGAATTGGGTACCTCTGTTTGAGATGATAGATAGTGGAACACCATGTAACCTGACTAACTCCCTGATATAGAGTTTGGCATAATCCTCAGCGGAATAAAAAGTACGAACAGGAAGGAAATGAGCTGACTTGGTTATTCTATCTATAATGACCCAGACTGAATCATGTTGATGATGAGTTCTAGGCAAACCCATCATGAAGTCCATGTTAACTTCTTCCCACTTCCAAGTAGGAATAGTGAACTGTTGCATGGAACCACTAGGTTTCTAATGCTCTATCTTAACTTGTTGACATGTAGAGCACTTAGCCACAAACTCTACAACATCTCTCTTCATCCCACACCACCAATAGATCTCCCGCATGTCGCGGTACATCTTAGTGGCCCCTGGATAAATAGAGTATCGTGCACTATGCGCTTCTGCAAGAATTCGCTGCCTCAATTCATCTGGAACACATAGACGACCCTGACAACGAAGAACACCATCTCCCCCTTGGGAGAAAACCTTGACTTTCTGATTCTGAACTGACTCTTTGAGCTTGACAAGGCTAGGATCCCTGGCTTATTTCTCTTTCACCACGGAAACTAGAGATGTCTCTGAACTACTATTAATATATACACCATCCTCTGAAGAATCGACTAAGCGAATGCCTAGTCTGGAAAGCTGATGGATCTCCTGAGCTATCTTTTTCTTACTATCCTCAACGTGAGAAATACTACCCATAGAGAGTTGACTGAGAGCGTCGGCCATAACATTGGCCTTGCCCGGATGATAAAGAACACTCATGTCGTGATCCTTCAAGAGCTTTAACCACTTTCTCTGACGAAGATTGAGATCTTTCAGGGAAAAGACATACTGGAGGCTTTTATGGTCTGTGAAGACATCTACATGAACTCCATAGAGATAATACCTCCAAATCTTCAAGGCAAAAACTACCGCTGCAAACTCAAGATCATGAGTAGGATAAATCTTCTCATGTGGCTTTAACTGTCTGGAGGCGTAGGCTATGACGTTACCATGCTGCATGAGGAAAAAACCTAAACCCTCTCTGGATGCATCACAATAGACTACAAAACCGTCTGAACCATCTGGAATAGCTAGAACTGGAGCTGAGGTGAGTCCAGTTTTCAACTCTTGAAAGCTCTTCTCGCATGAATCTGACCACTGAAACTTAATCTTCTTCTAAGTCAATCTGTACATGGGAGATGCAATAGAAGAAAATCCCTCGACAAACCATCTGTAATGCCAGCCAAACCCAAGAAACTCCAAATATCTGATGGAGATACGGGTCTGGACCAATTTTTTACTGCCTCAGTTTTCTGAGGATCTACTCTAATGCCATCACCGGAAACAATATGGCCAAGGAATGCTACTGATCTTAGCCAAAATTTGCACTTGCTGAACTTAGCAAATAACTTGTGATCCCTAAGAGTTTGAAGAACAATCCTGAGATGGTCTGCATGATCACGCTCTGTGCGAGTGTAGACCAGAATATCATCTATAAAGACTATGACAATCATGTCCAAGTACTGCTTGAACACGGTTTATCAAATCCGTAAAAGCTACAGGGACATTGGTAAGACCAAATGACATGACTAAAAATTCAAACTGACCATACCAAGTACGGAAAGTTGTCTTTGGAATGTCACATTCTCTAACTCTGAGCTGATGATAGCCTGATCTGAGGTCTATCTTGGAGAAGTAACTGGCACCCTGAAGTTAGTCGAACAGATCATCAATCCTGGGAAAAGGATATCTATTCTTGAACATGACCTTGTTGAGTTGACGGTAATCAATACACATCCTGAGAGAACCATCTTTCTTGCACACGAATAATACTGGGGCACCCCATAGGGAAATGCTAGGTCTGATGAATCCCTTATCTAAGAGATCCTTCAACTAATCTTTTAGTTCCTTGAGTTCTGTTGGTGCCATTCTGTATGGCGGAATAGAAATAGGTTGAGTATTCAAAAGAAGGTCTATGCCAAAGTCTATTTCCCTTTAGGGAGAAATGCCTGGAAGATCTTTGAGAAAGACATCTGAGTATTCATTAACAATAGAGACTGTTTTAAGGCTGGGAGATTCAGAACTGGAATCTTTAACATGCACGAGATGATACATACACACCTTAGAAATTATTTTCCTTGCCCGAAGGTAGGAAACAAGTTGACCCCTGAACGCTGAAATGATACCCTTCAACTCTAGGACGGGCTCATTCGGGAACTAAAACTGAACTATCCTATTTTTACAGTTGACTGTGGCATAGCAGGAATGAAGCCAATACATGCGGAGAATGACATCAAAATCAGTCATCTCTAACTCCACTAAATTTGTTGATGTGGATTTTTAAGATATCATAACTGGACAGTTCCTGTATACCCGCTAGGCTATGATGGTTTTACCACTAGGGTAGAGACTGATAAAGGCTCTACTAGGACTTCAGGACAAATTTCAAAATTGCCTGCTATGTATGGAGTAACAAAAGACAAAGATACATCTGGGTCTAGCAAAGCATAAACATGAACATGGAAAATCTGTAACATACCAGTAACGATATCGAAAGAATTTTCCTGATCTTGTCAGTACTGAAGAGCATAGAGTCTATTTAGGCATTGCCCACTGGTAGCACTGGAAATGGCACCTTGCTGGTTCGGGCAACTGGACTGAACTGTAGAATGATTTTGCTGACCCTGAAGACTTGACTACAGACACTCCCTAATCTATGGCTTGGCTTGCCACAACCAAAACAGACATCACTACCGGCTCTGCCCCTGAGATTTAGAGCCTGGAGCTTTGTCTCTATTGTCGTCTCTGAACTTTGGCTCTGGAGCACTGGCAGAGGAAGGAGCTGGAACGGCTGACTTAGAGTGAAACTATGAATGGTTTCCTCCATATGACTTGGGGTGAGCAGAGTTTAAGTACCTAACCTTGCTCTCTTGTTCTGCCTCTCCCTTGTCTTAAACTTCTGCTCTTCTACTTGCTGGGCATGGGTCATGAGTCTGGCTAAGGTCATATCACCGATCAGCATTGCAGACCTACACTCATTTACCATAGTATCGTTGACCCCTGACACGAACTTGCTCATCTTAGCTCTATTGTCTGCAACCACAAGAGGAGCATACCTGGCTAGCTGAGTAAATCTGAGAGAATACTCCCTAACCATCATATTCCCCTACCTGAGGTTAATGAACTCAAAAAATTTAGCTTCCCTTAGCTCTTAGGGAAAGAATCCATCTAAGAAGGCCATGACAAATTCCTCTCACTCGATAGGGATGTATCATCTAACCTCTCAGACTTTCACTATGTTTACCAATCATGAGCAACATCCTGTAACTGGTAGGCGGCTAACTCAGCACTCTCAATAGAAGTAACACTCATGATGTCAATGACCTTCTGGACTTGGTCAATGAACTCCTGAGGGTCCTCATCAGACTTAGACCTATGGAAAAATGAAGGGTTCATTCGGGTAAAGTCCCGAACCCTAGCTGCTTTAGGATTAGCCATTGGATTAGCCGGAATGACTGGTGGCCATTCGTTCTGTGCAGTCATGGACTGAGCAAATGTGGTAAATGCGGCTCCAAACTCTGCATGGGAAACATGTTTGCCCAAAGGATCTTCGGGCTGAGGTGCTGGTTGGTTTCTTCTCTTTGGAACCATGGTCTGGAATAAGAGAAAAATGGATTAGACTAAGAGTTTAACTTGTGATTATGCTCACTAGCATGATATGAATAATGAAGAAAGGGGACTGTTCCAAATACATCTTATAGCCTCCTGCACATAAATGTGGCGCACAACACACCCATGTATAAGACTCTACTAAATGCGGCTTTCAGACTTCCAAGGACTCTATTGAACCTTAGGCTCTAATACCAAGTTTGTAACACCCCGATTCGCTGAACCGGAATGCTACACGGTGCTCATGACCCCGAGGGACCACAAGATAACCCATGACTGATATTTGTACCTATATACTGCAAATCATGATATAATAATGTAGAATACATAGAACTATAAGGCCATAAGGTTCAACTGAATAAAATCATGTAGGTGAAAATACCCAAAACAACTCAATCTGAAAGCTAAGTCTGAACATAAATCTGAAAGCCTCTAAACTATCTAAATAAGTAATTGAAGGAACACGTCTCCAACTAACTCTGTAAAACTGAACTGAAGAAACAAATAAATGTATCAAATCATATTATCCTCAAATCAATGAGGACT
>NW_025867211.1:0-1058 GCF_002878395.1 Capsicum annuum
ACTTAAGATTCTTTTCTATTTCGGTTGGTGCTTTGGTTCGGTCTTCCGACTTAGGCTTAATCCGATATTATTATATGGTCTGGTAGGCTGAGTGGCATACCCCAGCCTAAGAGATCCTGTACATGTTATCAAAGTCTGTGAATTTTCATAGTAAATATGTTAAGTGAGATGAAGATTTTTAGCATAGATATAAGACTATTATAACTATGGATATGGGAGAAGTTAGTACTAAAAGTACAAAACTCGAAGAGGTAGATTTACCTCAAGATATTGATCTACTGAATAAATGGACAATTCCAAAAGTTGATTTAAAAACCATATATGAATATGGATTTTTTGATAAAATAAAACAAAAACAAATTATTAAAACAACTGAACAATCTCTTGCTTTAAATGCTGATGAACAGACTATTCAACTCCTAAATAAGCATGATATTGATATTTTTAAACGTAATTATAATTATATGCATATTGGTTTAGTACAAATTGCCTTTCGACCTTTAACCCTAAAGGGTCTCCCTGAAACATTTTTAGCTGCTTTGCGGGATGCTAGAAATCTAAATTTTCAAAAATCCTTAATCGGATCTATTGAATCTACTCTTGCTTATGGTCCTGTATATTTTTATACTCAGCCAAATTTATAATTATCTCTAACTGATGTAAATATTCTTCATGCTTTAACCTTAAATGTGAAAACTCATGGATATGATTATGCCCCTGGATCTGAACTAATAGGATTATCGTACCGCATATACTATCGATTATTATCAACTCTAAATCCTCGATGTAAGTTAATTGATGATAATTCTGATTGCACTGTGCTTATTGACACTAATTTTATAAAATCTAGGGTCACTACCCGAAGACCTATTAGATGGGATGAAATTGATTTCCCCCAAACATGGATTTTAAATTCAGCCACTTCCCCAAAACAATTAGCGGGCGATATGACTAATTCAGAGTTAACTCAAGTAACTCAAAATCCAGATGGACGGATTTGTCTACAATTTGATAGTAATCCCCCAGTCTATAGAAATTTTTTCTCAATACCACGAAGA
>NW_025867212.1:0-6821 GCF_002878395.1 Capsicum annuum
TCCTCCTTCTCAAGTTATACCTATTTTAACCCCAAAAAAAGTACCCCGAACATCCAAAAGAGGCAAAGGCTTGTCGTGTGATCGTGCTGACCTAGTGTCCATTGTTGGTCCAAGCTTCAAAAACAAAAATTTGATAGAAGCGTTGAAAAGTAAAGGACTTTCAAAGAAGCACAAACAGTCATTGTGCTTGGTTTGGTTTGTACATAATATTCTTTGGGCGAGAGACGTTAACAACATAAGCCTTGGTTTAATAAAGCTCTCCGAGGATCTTGAGGCATTTAACAGCTATCCATGAGGGTATAAAAGCTTTAAAATAACTGTCAAATATTTGTTGACTCCGTTACCGCCAAAGACAGTCAACTTATATGGCTTCCCATGGTCTTTCATGGTAAATGTTTCTTTATTCTATTATTATATTCTTTTATTTTTTTCACTCAATAATGGTTTTGATTTATTGGTGTTATTTTATAGGCTTGGGCATTTAAAGCCATTCCTTATTTGAGACAACAAGTGAACTACCAGGAAAGAGTTTCCTGTTCAAGAATCTTGAGATGGTTGTCGGCCAAAACTGAAAAAAATGCAAAATTTCTTGATCTCTTTAACCCCCGAAGGATGCAGTAAGTATAATTATAATTAATTTTTTTTAATTAATATTTTTTTTGAATGATCTAATCATCATTCTAATATATGTAATAATTTATGTTAGAATGTGCATCCGTCGCTAGTTCTAATCAATCTAGAGTTGAAGATGCCATTTTTTCTTACTTTACGGTCTGTGCAAACTTTATCAGATCCTAAGGTCATCGACAGAATAAAAATGGAATTGTTTAGAGCAACAACCATTACAAGAAAAATAACTTTGGAGGGTGAGCTTATTGTTGTTGATGGAGCTGTTGGTGGTGGTAGTGGTGCTGCTGTTGGTGCTAATGATGCTTCTTTTACAGTATTTAAAGCAAACCATTATGAGTATGATTATACTGGTTATACAGATTTTTTCTCTCCCAGCGAATGTTCTGCATGCAAATGTCAAGATTGCAGGGCGAAACATGATGTAGTGATTAATGTTATTAATGCATTAACTACTTCTGTAAAGGAATTGACATCTAAGAGGGGTCTCATTTCATCAAAGAGGATTTTATTTCCATCCGCTCCATTAGAGATTAGGGTCAAGAGGAGAAGGAAAGTGATTTCCATGGCATTATCAAGCATCCAAAAAAGCGAAATTACAACTCCTTTGTCTGTGTGTTGCACTGGGCAACGTACAATGTCCAACAGAGAGCAGCACGAGATGAAGAAGATGAATATATTATGTCTTCCAACTGACAAAACAAACACACACATATCTGTTTCAACAGATGACACATCTGCTGAAAATTATCAAACAAATATATACATCTGTTGCAACAGTTGACTAACCTATTGCACCAGATACTTTATCTGGTGCAACATATGTCTATTCTGTTTTAGCAAATCAAACAACTCTTAGTACCTCTTTTATTTGTACCAACAGATGACCTATCTGCTGCAACAGATGATTTATATGTTGCAACAGATGGTTTATCTGTTGGAAATTATCACATAAGATCTTCCTCATGTAGAAATTTATCCCAACAGTTAATTCATTGTTGCAACAGAAGTATAATATGTTTGGGACAATTTAAAATGGGAGGAAGACCTGTTTGATTTGCTAGAAGAGATGAGTTATCCTTTTCTGTTTTATTGTATCTCCATGATTAGCATTGACCAATTCTAGCTTTCCAGGCGGATGTAGAAGAAGCTACTGCAGAGCAACATTGACAATATGTTACTCTTTTTATGGAAATATGGAGAACAGAAAGCGCAGAAACCGTACACAAGCGACAATAAAGATCCACGATGAGCAAAGCCGAATTCTATAGCACCGGATGAAGAACAACTTGTCCATACTGAGTAAATCTTTATAGCTTGAGCCTGTCAAAGCAATCCTTGGCAGTATACTTAAATTGTTATTGATGTATTTGTTGAGATCTGTACCCATAACAATTTGTTTACATTTCATTTATTCGTTGACTTATTTCACTTATTTCAACTAATTTATGAAAGCTTCAATTTATTTTATTTTGTCTACTAATTTTATTTATTCCTTAGATTTGAACTTATTAATTGAAAAGGAATACTAGATTCAAATATTGCAACAGATAATGTATCTGTTGCAATAAAAGACACATCTATTGGAAATATCGAACAGATTTAGACATATGTTGCAACAGGTAGGTGATATATTAGAATTTATCAAACAGGTCTTTCCACTGTTGCAACAGATGGACTTTAGATAAATACATCAAGATAATACAACAGATGACACATCTATTGAAAAAAAATAGATTTAGACAAATGTTGCAATGGATGGACTTTATCTGTTGCAACAAATGACACATCTATTGGAATAATCGAACAAATTTCTACATATGTTGCAACAGGTAGGTTATCTGTTAAAATTTATCAAAAAGGTTTTCCCACTATTGCAACAGATGGATTTTAGATAAAAACAGCGAGATAATGCAACAGATGACCAATCTATTGCAACAGATAAACTATATGTCAGAACAGGTAGGATAACTGTTACAACTAACAGAGAATCTATTGCATTATAAATATTCAACTTTCATTGGACATAAAAAATTGCCACTACGTGTAAAAAGGTTAAAGTGAATTGAATTGAAATAAAAAGGGCGGAACCCATCGACGGTGTTCAGTTCAAACACCTAAAATAAAATAGGCATCAAGTAGACATGTTTATTTTAAACATGTAAAATAAAATAGGCATCAAATGTGTCAGTGTCAGTCTGGCATATTTCGCTGACTTGACGTCACTTGGCCCCCAATGGTCATTCCCCCCATTGTCTTATATATTCATTTTCCTCCAAAAATTTAACCCTAAATTCCCAAATCTTCTTATTCATCGTCATCTTCTTTTATCTATCCAAATTCTTCAAATTATTACTTTCATTTTTTCCAACTGACCTTGACAATGTCGAGCGCATATTCCATTATTTTTTGTGATAAAGATTTTCGATATTGTAAGTGCAGTCATGAAGCTCTGTTAAAGACTTCTTGGACTCAACAAAATCCGGGTCGTAGGTTTTTTACTTGTAAGATTTCAAAGGTAACATTTTTTTATTTAATTAGTTGATTAATTATTGACTTGTCATTATTTTGTAATTGTGTTCTCTTTTGTTATAAAAATTGGGTGGATGTGATTACTTTGATTGGTATGAAGAACGACACCCTTCACAAGCAAATCGTGTAATCTGGGGTTTATTGAACAAAGTCAAGGCTTCTGAAGAGAAATAAAATCAAGCAAGAAGATACTACATTATTGCCGTCATTGCTACTGATTTGGTGTTGTTGGGCACATGGATATTGAAGCCTAATTGCTGAAATTTTCATGGTGGTGTCTGTATTTGCTATTGGTTTGTTGTCGATGAGCACATAGATATTCAAGCGTAACTATTGGAAAATATAAAAAAGATTTAGGCATATGTTGAAAAATTTAGGTCATCTGTTGGAAATTATCAAACAGGTCTTCCCACTGTTGCAACAGATTAGACTTAGATTATTAGATTATTCATCGAAATAAATCGGTTTAATGCAACAGATGACCAACCTATTGCAATAGATAAACTATCTGCCAGAACGGATTAAAGATATTTTACAATAAATTGACAATCTAGTCTATTGCATTATAAAAAACTTTCATAGAAAAAGTTTATTGCCACTACATGTACATGTAATAAAGTGAAGGGTGACTTAAAATTAAAAATTTCTATTTCACAGGCTCTTCTATATACACAGGATTCAAGTGTCCAGTAAGTACCCCATAAGCACAGACCTCTTGCAGGTTTGCAACAGCGTTGTCGCACAGAAAAGTCGTTGGCTCAGCCATTTTTGTGCCAGTCAGCAAACATTCAATGTGTGCAAGAGAGTGCAAGTCGCTCGCTTTAGCGACATCATCTTTTGGAAGGATCATTACCCTGTTTCGACCTTCAAAATTTCATGATTTCTTCATCAACACTTTCTTTAGTTAATGATTCATCAGTTTACTCTCCCTCAACAAGATGGGCAACAACACCATCAGTGGCTCCACGAGGAGAAAAAGATCAAAATCGTCGATGAGAGGTACATTGAAGTCATAAACATTGATCTTTCCCTCCTCGAGTAGTATCTCAACATCCCTATAATGCATGCCATTTACGCTAATGACTGCAAGAATCCTTTTTGCCTCAGTCCAGCTCTTACCGTGTGGATTTGGCCTGTTCCCTCTAACATATCTTAACGTTTCTTCTTCATTCAAGACCAATGTAGGAACTAGGAAATCAAGTCCCATGCCAAGGGATGACGTCTCTCCATTGAGTTGATCATACCTATCCTTGAGCTTCTTGCAGAAGTCGAGGTCCATTATCCTATCGGCAGCGTTATAAGCTTCCCGATATGTTAATTACCTTTTCCTCATGAGGTAGAGAATTATGTCAACATGCTGTGAGATAAAAGTCAATTTTTAAATAGTTTAGTAATTGTAAAGATGACACGGATGGTCCATCTATTTCATAGGGTTCTCTGAATCAATAATCCAACGCAACTTATACAATAGATGGATAATAAGTTGCAACAGAACCACAACTAGTTGCACCAGTATACCCAGTTATTGCAATAGATGTGAAATCTGTTGCGTAGCTTCTTCTTCATTGAGTAGATTAGAAGGACTAGGTTAAGAAAAGTAAACTTGCCTTGTTCTCGTACGACATACGTATAACAGTCATAGTCTGGAAGTCTTGGGGGGAAAAGAGAGGCCTGGGGTAATCTGGTGCCCCTGGCTTGGCATTCTTAGCCTGTCACAGATCTCTCTTATCTTCGGTGCCAAGTTTTGCATATATGTCCACCGTCTTGACTGACCCTTGAAGTTCAACAACTTTTGGAGAGGTAGGAATTACAATTTCTTTTGATTTTCGAGTGGAGAGTACGTCTCTAATTGCTTTTTTCTTTCTCCTAACCAACGCTGTAGGAGTGTGTGGCTCCCTCACTTTCTTGGATGGTATAATACACCTCTTGGATTTTTCCTCGATAGCTTTAGAGATAGTCTCTACTTTTTCAAAGAGTTTATCCTGTCCGTCCTTGCACGCATCACATTCGCAACGAGAACACGAAGGTGAAGAGGGGTGAGAGGGACCTGTGTAAGGGTGAAAAGGGGTGTTTTCAAACATATTTATTCTTTCTTAAGCATCAACATGCTCATCATCATGAGAGGTAGCAGAATCAACATGCCTACCACCAATACCAACAACTCCACCAGAAGAAACACCCGGATCTGCCTTAGTAAAAGGTTGGTCATGAAGAGCCTCCACATTAGGCTGACCTTGCCTAACTGCTCTTCTTATGGCTATTTCTCCAGCCAATTCCTTCTTTATTAACTCCACCGTTGGGTCTGTAGTAGTATCAACATGACCTAGAGTAATATAACAAGTCATCACTGACTCCTCCTCAGTAGGCGCGATCCATGGATGCACAACCTATAAAAAAGAAAAAAAAGACAGATGCATTTAAATCATATACTATAATAATTTTCACAGTTGGGCTATATTTAAAAAAAAGACCCATCTATTTTATAGTTTGTAGTATATAGTTAAAATCTGTTTGAGTCTGGTTCAGAGAAACAGAGCAGCACATGGATAATCTGATGCAAAATATCAATCATCTGTTGTAACAGCTGCACAGGATGGGTAATCTGTTATGCAACAAACGATCTGTACGTCGCAACAGATGAACGATATGTTATCAGATTAAATATCTATTGTATAATTTGCAGTAGATGGTTAATCTTTTAGGAGTTGAGTTCAGTGAACCAAAGCAACAGATGGGTAATCTGATGAAAGATATACCCCATCGCAACAGATTTCCCATCTAGTGTATTAGATATAATATCTGTTGCACTAGATATAACATCTGTTCAATATCTTTCTTATCTTTGAGTAGACTTATTTTACTTGAAGAAGACGTAATGCATCATTCAGAGGGTTAAAGAGATTAGCCTCCTTAATATTGGTGTTGCTCTTGCAGCCAACCACCTAAACATCCTTGGATGAGAAACCTCATTCTGGTAATCCATTAACTGCTTTCGGAGGGGAGGAATGGCTTCAAATGCCCAAGCCTAAAAAATGTAAACAGGAAGCAAGCAAAAAAAATCATAATAACTATATTCAATATAAATTAATGGATAAGTAAAATTAGTGATTAGTTTTACCATGAAAGCCCAAGGAAAGCCATATAATGTGGTCGTCCCTGAGGATAGCTTTGTCAGTAAATATTGGACAGTTAAGTAGAAGCTGTTATATCCCTAGGGATAATTGTTGAATTTATCAAAATCCTCAGCACACGCTAATTAATAATCTTCTATGACCTTGTTGACGTCTCTTGCCAATATAACCAATTGGGCAAACCAAACTAAACATGCTCCCTGTACTGCTCTGGTATGATTTTATCCTCGAGATCTATCAGCAAATCTGATGCTTTGTAGCCACGCCGAGCAATGTCAAACAACCCATCTATTTTTTTCTTGTATTTTCTTGCCTTGGATCTTTTAGGGGTGGTGATCCTTCTGGACGATGGTATCTCAAGACCATCACTATGGTAAACTCTTGCAAGCCAAAACAAACCAGCATGCCAAAGTAATTGATCCAGATTTCATCCATCTTCTTTTTGCCCCCTCCTCCGATCTTTATCATCCCCCGCATACTTGATCCTGCACTTGAGAAGACCATATACCATCATCATAGGGAAACAAATAT
>NW_025867213.1:0-5884 GCF_002878395.1 Capsicum annuum
TCTTGATTACTGTAAAAAGTTGTGACTTAATTAAATTAATCAATATTATGATAAGTCATGACTTTTCAGCTTTATTATTATTAATAATTAGTTCTTTCCAGGAACCGTTTTATTTTTTACACTGAGTTGGACAGATAATATATCTGTTGCATCAGATAAATCATCTGTTACAATAGTTATATCATACGTTGCATCAAATAGATAACCTGTTGTATCAGATAATATTAATGTTGCAACATATAATACATATATATTTTTTTTTAAAATAAATTATCTTCATGACATCCAAATTTTATGAATTTTTAATTATATAAATTAATAAAGCAGATTTAAAGGCACAACTATTCATCTCCATTTGTTAATGACATTCTTGATTACTGTAAAAAGTTATGACTTAATTAAAATAAGCAATATTGTGATAAGTTATGACTTTTCAGCTTGAAGCTTAGCTTTATAATTATTAAAATAATTAGTTCTTTCCAGCAACTATTTATTTTTACACTGAGTTGCACAAAAGATTATATATCTGTTGCATCAGATAAATCATCTGTTACAACAGATATATCATCCGTTGCAACAAATAGTTAACCTGTTGCATCAGATAATATATCTGTTGCAACATATAATAAATATATATTTTTTAAAAAATAAATTATCTTCATGACATTCAAATTTTTTGACTTTTTAATTATATAAATTAATAAAGAAGATTTGAAAACAAGAATATTTCTGGTGAGTTTTTTACGGTTTAAATTGTGTTTATCATTTATTTTCTTACTCTTTTCTGTGAAAAGAAGTGACTTAATTAAATCAAGCTGGTGGTGACTTAATCTTTCCGTTTCTTTAATAACCACTTTTATTAATTGAGTTATGGCAATAGATTGTATATCTGTTGCATCGGATAACCCATCTGTTTCAACAGATATCTGTTGCTATAAATCGATCACCTGTTTTAAGGAGCTTTTTTTTTATTTCTTCTAACTGATTCATAAGTTACAACAGATGAGGAATTTGATGCATCAGAAACATTTTTTGTTTTTGTTTGTTTGTTGAATGTGTTTAGACAAAAGTCACAGTCACGACTATTCATTAACTTTTTTCTTAAAAATCATATCATCATATATATATCTTAATTAAATTAATCTAATGTTGTGACTTTTTTTTAAAATTAAATAATTTTTCTTTTACGATTATAATATCATTTAGTTCCTTATTATTTATTAACGAACCATTTTTAGGAGAATTTCTCATCATGGTCGTATCCCTAACTCCAACCACTGACATGTTTTGAATAGGGATAAATAGAATGATAATTAAATATTGAATAAGAATTAAAAATTCAAAATCGACTAAACCAAACCAAACCAAACCAAACCAAACATATACATGGATTTTTTTGAATCCCTTATAGGTAGATCGGATATAGAAAAGGGAAATACCTACGCTAAAAAAAAGAAAAAACATAACCTAATTATTATTATTATTATTATTATTATTATTATTATTATTATTATTATTATTATTATTATTATTATTATTATTATTACTACTATTATTATTGTCAACCAGACAATTTTCATCCGGCAGCAGCAGGGCCCTCCTCAGCCTTGCTCGAAAGTCGGTCAAATCTTTCTGGAGATCATCAAACTGCCTTTGAAGCTCCTGCAAGGACTCGATATGAAAGGAAAATACTTACGCTAAAAAAAAAGAAAAAACATAACCTAATTATTATTATTATTATTATTACTATTATTATTGTCAACCAGACAATTTTCATCCGGCAGTAGCAGGACCCTCCTCAGCCTTGCTCGAAAGCCAGCCAAATCCTTCTGGAGTTCATCAAACTGCCTTTGAAGCTTCTGCAAGGACTTGATATGAACCTTCTTGCACAAATCTGGATCTGACATAGTAGTATTACAAGTATAGTAGAATGAACGAGAGTGAGTGAGGAGGCCGGAGGGACCTATTTATAAAATGATTGAGAATTGGAAGGGACTGGACTTAGTCAAACAAAAAGCCACGACTGTTCATATCCCTTAAAAAAAAAATTACACAAATTCCATATTTAAGACACCATATTAAGCAATATCCCTTAATGTTTTAAAAAATTACATAAAATCCCGGATTCATATTTACTAGTGATACATATGCTATATGTATCACAACTGTATACATATGTATATACTAGTGATACATATACATATGTATCACTAGATCAATATGTATCACTGCTTAACATATGTATCACAATTCAAAATTTTGGGAAAAGATGTAATTAGCAAACTATCCGGGATTTAATGTAATATTGCTGAAACTATCCGGGATTTATGTTTTGTGTGTGTTAGTATTACTTAAATAATACTGGTGACTTTATTAATAAGTAAATTAGAAAAAAAATGGATCTAAATACAACATCTTATCTTTTTGTTGTATTTTCGAAAGAGAAAGATTGGTAATCTGTTGTAAAATATATTCCACTTGTCAGATAACTTACAACATATGGACAATCTATTACAACAGATGAATATATCAGTGTGCTTTTCCATCAGTTGTGTCATCTGTTGCAACTTGCTAGTCATTTGTTTATTCAATTTCATCGAGAGCAATCGATTTTTCTAAACACTTCTTGGCCAAATTCAATTTTTGCTCTTGGATTGCTTCTCTTTAATTTTTGCTCTTGGATTGCTTCTCTTTATTCTTTGCATCCTTCAACCAAACTAATTTTTTGTTATTGGATTGAGGGAAAAAATTGAATTTGCAGGCCAGCTTGAAGGATACAAAGAAAAAAAGAGAAGCAATCCAAGAGCGAAATTGAGTTTGTCCAAGAAGTGTTTAGAAAAATCTATTGCTCTCGATGAAATTGAATAAACAAATGACTAGCAAGTTCCAACAGACGCCACAGCTGATGGAAAAACAAACTGATATATCCATCTTTGCAACAGATTGTCCATATGTTGTAAGTTATCTGACAGGTGGAATATATTTTGTACAGATTACCAATATGTCTCTTTCGAAAATACAACAAAAAGATAAAATGTTGTATTTAGATCTGTTTTTTTAATTCACATATTAATAAAGTCACCAGTTTTATTTAAGTAATACTAACACACACAATTCATAAATCCCGGATAGTTTGCGTCAGATGTGGAGTCTATTGCGTCAGATATGGAGTCTGATGCAACAGATATGGAGTCTGTTGGAATACATAGCAGCCTTGCTAGTGTTCCATCAGTTGCTCCGTCTGTTACAACTTCAACAACAGCATAAACTACAAATAACAAATAAAAAACATCAACAACAAAGAAAACAACAACATTTGTTCCAACAACATCATCAACAATAAAGAAGCATACATCCTATATTCCAACACCATCAACAACAAGGGACAGACCCACATGGAGTCTTCCGGGTGCGCGAGCACAGACTGAACTCGTATCAAACTTTATATATGTATGTGAAAATAAAGAAAAAAACGTATATAATCTAATCAGTGAGCACCCATAGTAAGAGTTGTTTGGTTAGCCTAATTGTTGTTTATGGGTGCTTAAGGCTATTTATTTCTTTTGGTCTTGAGTTCAATTCCCACTCAACACATTTTTTTTTTAAATTTTGGTAGCCAACTCTTCTCTTCTTATTCACTTTAAACTTTTTATTTTTTTCTCCCTTACTCCTCGTGTTGATTGTTCGGACTCCACTATTTTTAAGTTAAGAAGTACCCACTGTCTAAACCACACCACACCACAAGTTACAACAATGTCAACCCCACCAACACCACCACACCACAAGTTCCAACAATTCCAACCCCACCAACAACATCAATAACAACATCAACAACAAAGAAACAAACAAAATACATAAAAAAAAATGATACTGCCAACAAGGCTTTTAAAATTCTCCCAACAGATGATTTTTTTTCACATCTTATAATAAAAATTCTCGGTATGTTTATTCAACAATTAAAAGTTCCTTCAAATTTTTTAAATAAATATGATACCAAAAAATGGTAATTAAATAAACAAAAAGATGTAAATAAAGTTGCAAGATGAAGACGAGAATGAAAGAGCAATAGTGAATCATATCATACCTTAATGTCAAAAGGGGGTCAAAACAACAATTTCAGTTGAGGAATCTAAGATATGGATATCGATCGGTTTAGATCCGAATGAAAATTTTTGAGAAAGAGGAGAGAAAAAAGGCTGTGATAATCCTAAAGAGGATAGAAAGAAAAAGGATAAGAGATTTAGGGCTGAAGGAGAGGAGGGGAGAGACGAGATAATTCTAATTTCTAGATGTACTACCCTTAATATTAAATGACTAAACAAATTTTATTTATTCAAATTTATATTTTCAAAGCATAATTAATAAGGTTAATTTGGTAGTAAAATAAACTCCTAATTAATATTTTCTTGATGGGAGTGCCAAGTCAATATGAAACGGAAGAAGTCTTAGGGGTTTCAATATTCATTAATTAATATTCACTAATAATTTGAGGGGAACGAGGAAGAAAACGAGTGACATTGAAAAGCCAGGACAAGACTACTCAATGAGATTTTTGAGTTATCCAAGAAGCATTTTTTACCGCCTTTATTAGTACTACTACTTTATCTACTCGGACAGTATCTTGCTTTAAAATTAAAAGAAAACAAAAAGATTTTCAAACAGATATGTGGTCTGTTGCAACAGATTTAGATATCTGTTTGAGAAATCCCAACAGCTCAGTCATCTGTGATAACAGATGGAAATGTCATTTGATAACTAAATCAGAAACGTCATCTGTTACAATAAATATCAATATCTGTTTGAAAATTTTAATACCTCAGTCATCCGTGATAACAGATGCAAATGTCTATTTGATAATTAAATAAAAAATATCTTTTGTTGCAACAGATATTGTTATCTGTTTGAAATTCTCCAACAATTCAGTAGTTTGTTGCAACAGATTTCATTGCAGTTGATTTAGGATGAACTAGGGATGAAAGAATGAGCTCTTCATTAACTTAATGTTAAGATTAATAATAGTACCTACATCAATCTAGGTGGAACGAGGGATGAATGAATGAGCTCACAGGGTCAACTACAAATCCAATTGAGTCATTGCATTTACATGGTGTTAGTATTGTGTTCATCCCGACCCGAGTCGTCAATCGATCACTCTAAGTTGAAATGTGTTCTCATTAACTTAATGTTAAGATTAATAATAGTACCTACATTGATCTAGGTGGAATTAGGGATTGATGAATGAGCACACAGGGTCAACTACAATTTCAATTGAGTTTTTTTGGCAATTGCATGATGAGACGGTACTGCATTCCTCCCGACAAGAGTCATCGATCGATCACTCTGAGACAAACCGATTCTTACTACCTCGTATGTTCAACTAATACATTAATTGAATAATCTAGGACTAGGGGTGAGTTCTCATAGGGTCAACTACAACTTCAATTGAGTCTTTTGGCAAATGCATGATGAGACGGGACTGCGTTCCTCCCAACAAGAGTCGTCGATCGATCACTCTGAGCCAAACCAATTCTTACTACCTCATATGTTCAACTAATACCTTAATTGATTAATCTAGGACTAGGGGTGAGTTATCATAATTTCAACTACAATAGATGACAACGCCTATTTGATAATTTACAACAGATGGGTAATCTGTCACAACAGATGACTTAATCTGTTTGATAGTTTACAGCAGATTCGTGATCTGTCGCAACAAATGACTTAATCTATTTGATAGTTTACAACTGATGGATAATATGTTGTAACAGATTATATAATCTGTTTGATTTGATCCAAAAGAAAAGACATCTGTTGCAACAGGTTGAACATTTGTTTATATATAATTCAATTGAGTTCATATGTTAGACTAATACCTTAATTGAAT
>NW_025867214.1:0-2253 GCF_002878395.1 Capsicum annuum
TGTGTGTGTGATAGAGATATTTTTGTCATAAAAAAATAATTTTCTGCTTCTGCTTATTTTGAGAAGCAGAAATTTTCTGCTTCTTTCCAGAAGTAGAAAAATTACTTTTGCTTATTTTTAAAAACACTTTTGTAAGTTTACCAAATACCCTTCTTTTTTAAAAAGGTATTTTTTTTCTCAAATAAGTTCTTATTTTGATAAATAAGCAATTCCAAACAGGCTATTAATCACTTTCAAAATACATTGTTCACCTTCATCACTTAAAAATTGAAATCATAAATCCGACAAACACAGCAGATGAAACAATATAGAACATCCTCATCTTCAATAATTTTTCTTCCAAGTTCCTTGATTTGTTCACCTCGTTGTAGTTTCTTTTATCTAAAATCTCCAATTTTTCTTTTAAGTTGTCTCTTTCAATCTTAACCGCAATTAATGAATCTCTCAAAGTCTCCATTTTCACCAAAGCCACTTCCAATTTATCTCTCAAATCATTAATTTGAACCGAAAATTTTTTTGAACGATTATCTTCCCATTTCCAAAACCCACAATTTTCACTCTGTAAATCCCAATAAAAAATTAGAATAGAAAAACTTATATCATATGATTGAAACTTACAAAAAATAAGAATAGACACTTGATGAAAAAGATACCTTAGGTTTAGGACACTTATAAAATTTTCTTCAGGGATTCAATTGAGTCCTTAAAATGAAACAACGAGCAATTTCACCACATAGACAAGTCCTCACCGAATTAGTAATAGAATCATAACTAATTCCGGACATGATATAATATCTAATTTATGATATTAAAATGAAAGCAAAAATTATTTTTTTTGTTGTTTGAATCGAAGTTTAGAATAAAAAAATGGAGCTTGAACAGAGAAAATTCTAGGGTTTGAAGAGATGGTGAAGAAGAATGATGAAGCAGAAGAAGCTTTTCTGTTGTTCTTCACCAGACAACAATATAAGCTTTTTTTAGGGTTTTTTAGGTGTAGAGAGAGAGAGAGAGTAAGACATGTGAGAGAAATTGGGACTGATTATACGCATACAAGAGACGCGTTTGGATAATTAATAAATCGAGTCGGGTGGTGTGTTAATTTGGGTCGGGTTTGGTTTTAATTTGGATTGGATTTGAGATTTATTTTAACTGAATTTAATTACAAAAGGCTAGCGAATAGGAAATCGACACGTGTTCCTCCGTTAGTGATAAGGGTATATTTGTACCTTTTTATTAATGGCGAGGGTATATATGTACCTAAAGTATAACGAGGGGTATATCTGTACCATTTATCAAAGTTTGGGGGTATATGCGTACCTTTTTCGATATTAAATAAAACCCCTTATCTCTTTCCTCTTCAATTTCTCAACTTCCCAAGAATTGCTTCCAAATGCCATTTTTTATTTTCTTTCTTCTCCAGCGGCCAAGGATTCATTTTTGCATTGTAAGATAAGTTAAAATCAAGTTCCGATTATTTTGAGATCCATTTTATTAATTTTTATTGTTAATCATTTCGTAGTGGTGTATTATAGGATTTTTTTTCGAATATGGCAGATTAAATAGTTAAATATGAGAATTTTATGGGTAACTAGTTTGATTCTGTAGCAATGGTTGAGTTTTGATGCGGCAGTTTCAACAAAATTTTTCATCGATCATGATATAAAATTTTGAAATTTTTGTTAAGAAGTTTTGCTTTAATTCTGATATTTTTTTAGCACTGCAGTGTTGAATGATGGGATGATTATTAATTTATGAGTTATTTTGGCTATTTAATTTGAGCAGTGATCTGTTTCTGTTTGTAGACTTGTGATCTATATAATAACAGTAGATTGAAATTAATTTGTAGGTGTATGAAATTCTTTTAAAATATGATTTATGAAATAGTGAAAAGTGAAAGATTAATAGCTAATTAGTTTGATTTATAGAAATAGTTGAGTTTTGATATTGTATATTTGATTGAAAAATTTTCGTTCATCATGTTATTGAATTTTGATTCAATTCTGATTTTTTTTGTAGTGAATTGTTTAATGGTAGTGTAATTCTTAGTTATTTTAATTTTTTTCATTTGAGCATTGAATTGTTTCTGTTAGTAGACTTGTGGTCTATAAATTGACAATGAAAGAATTATTTTTAGGTGTAGATTCTGTTAAAAAATAGGTAAAAAAATAATTGGTGTTAAACGCACAGTTGATACCGCATCTGATTTTGCTTCTAGAAGTAGTAAAAAAAGAAATAAGGCAGTTGAAAATGCCT
>NW_025867215.1:0-1312 GCF_002878395.1 Capsicum annuum
TATATTGTAGTATATATATTGTAGTATATTTTATTTAAAGTAGTACGTATATATTGAATGGTACGTATATATGTGTGTATATTTTCTAAAGTAGTATATATTTAACATATACATATGTTTATGTTTTAGAAATTAATATATAACTATATATTTAGTGTGTGTATATATTGTAGTATCTATATATTGTAGTATATATATATATATATATTGTAGTATATGTTTCATTTAAAGTAGTACATATGTTGAATGGTACGTATATAAGTGTATATATCTTCTATAGACGTATATATTTAACGTATACATGTGTACATGTTTTATTAACTTTATATTTAGTGTGTGTATATATTGTACTATTTATATATTATAGTATCTGTTTTATTTAAAGTAGTACATATATTGAATGGTACGTATATATGTGTATATATCTTCTATAGACGTATATATTTAACGTATACAAGTTTATATGTTTTATAAATTATTATATATATCATTATATTGTAGTATATATCTTATAGTATATGTTTTATTTAGAGTAGTATATATATTTAACTAACGTATAGTCGTATACACGATTACATGTGTAATTGTGTATATGTATTATGTGCATATATTTTTTAAATTCTAATGTAGTATATACTATATATATGGAGTATATATATTGTTTAACTTATTTAAAATGCATATAGGTGGGTATATATAGTGTATATATATTGTTTAACGTATTTAAAATGTATATAGGTGGGTATATATAATAGTGTATATTGGAGATTTTTTTTTGATCGTATTTTAAACCGATTTTGACCGGGTTTAGGTGGGTTGGACCGGATTGGGTTAAGTGGGCTGATTCAGGGTTGTTTTTTAAAATTTTACTGTTGGGTCCGGAATCGGACCAGCTCGTTTTACTAGGCTCGAATTCGGACCGGACCACAACCCGGCTAAATCTCATGGACCGATTTCAGGTTTACCCGACCCGGCCCACTTGACACCCTTAGCTTTAGCTATGGAAATAACACATATTCTAACTCTATTCTATATAAGTATCATCGCAATAGAGCTACCTCAGTTCTATTAGGGGAAAAGACATTGTATTTTACCTCTATATATTTTGCAACAACAGTAGTGCTATCATGCATTATACTTTCAATTGAAATGCATAATCCTGATATTTGTTAAAAAGTGCTAGAAAATTTTGTAGGATGTTCTAAACAAGATATTATCAAAAGAAAGATTACATAATCTTGAAAGTGTGCAAAGTGCTATTGAAACTGCGAATGTATAAAAAAAAAGGCAGAGAAGTCAAGAAAAGAGTCAT
>NW_025867216.1:0-1464 GCF_002878395.1 Capsicum annuum
TTTTTTAAGAAAGTGTGTGTTATAAGCACGTTGATGTTGAATATTTGAGATATTTTGAATGATTTGACCTTTTGGTCTTAATGGAGTTATTTTGAACTCGAGTGGTAAAGAAATCCACAATGTGGTTGATTTTGATAGATGGGAAGCATGATGGCTCCCGATGTATATTTATATATTACTGAAATTGTTTTGTTGTGGATTGTCTTTGAAATGATCTGAGCTAAGTCCGGGAGAAATCTTTAGCACCGAGTGGGAGGTATAAAGCGACCTTACTTCCCTAGAACTACGTGCCCCTATAGGAGTGAGACTGAGGCTTATTTATATAGTGATCACTAGTTTGTGTGGATTTGACATCGATAGTCCTACTCCGATGGAAAGGATAGGATGTCTCTTCCCAACATGGGTTGTACGTTGGACTCCATATAGCTCACATAGTTTATGTCGGTTATAGGATCTCCCAGTGTGTGTGTTTCCTTGTGTCTATGTTGAATGGTGAAGTGATTTTAAAGTGGAATTGTGAAAGTTATTCTTTCAAAAGATTTAAATGATATTTACATTATGAGAATTGATGTTCTTGATGAATTGAAAGTGACTGACAAATTATATGATAACTCACATGTGTTATTGTACTTATTTTATCCTCTTATGATTATAATGATTTTCTTCGGGCTATGTGAGTCTTTCATACATCCTACATATTTCTTATAAATATTTATGATGATGATGTTTATACAACTGCATACACCCCCATATACTCGGTTCCTTTCCTTGGTACTGACCTACATCTTCGGATGTGGGCTGTATTTTCTCAGAATATAGGTTCAAGTGCTCAGTTCCAAGTTCGACAGTGATTCTTGGGGTACGCTGTTCTACATCCTCTATTGTGGTGAGTCCTCATGTTCTGAGGACATTTTGTCTGATATCTGTTTTACGGAATTATTTACATTTGATAACTGAATATGAGTCAGTTTGGGCATGTCTTAATGGCTCACTGGTTTTATTGATTTTCTTAGAGGCTTGTCAAACTAGTATAGATGTTGGGAGTTGACTAATAAGTCATATTTTCTTATCTTTCTAAAATTCTTTTATTCTTGGATGATGATTACTCTGTGATATTTGAGGGCTATTTATGGAAACCCCATTGATTTATGTTGAATTGGATGAAAATGGCTCAAAGGGTTAGCTTGGGTCTACTTATAGCCTCAAGCACCGTGTGACGCTCCTGGACCCATTTTCTGAGGCGTTACAGTGGATGGTGGCTTGCATCCTCTCTTGTATTACTCTTAACATGGGCTAGATTATACTCTCAGAGTAGCGAAACTATAAGAACCAGGGAGGTACACTTCTTCCCTTTCCTTCCCTTATCACTAAGCTTTGTAAAACGGCAGAGGTAAAGGAGTACGCTGTAGATACCTGGGTGTACCCAAGCCACCACATCTTTCCACTCAAATTTTTAGGTGAGGG
>NW_025867217.1:0-1426 GCF_002878395.1 Capsicum annuum
GTGAGAATGCAGTGCGATGGTGCCACAGATTTAACGGGTGATTTCGTGGTTAAGTCAGTCATGGAAAAATCTTTTGACGCCTTCAGAAAAATACTTCGAGAACAAAAATTGGATGCTTATTTTAGGGACAGCTGCTTTGGGAAATATCTTAATTTGCCCGAGGACAACAATGCTCGTTTCCAAATGAAAATGGTATATGAACTTCTCAAGCGTAGGTTTATGTATGAAAACAAAGATAAAATAGATAAGGTGTGGATAAATTACTGTGTCATGCCTGTTTGTTTTGTTTGGAAGGAGTTTGTCATAGTTACTGGACTAAAATGTTATCCTCCTTCTCAAGTTATACCTATTCTAACCCAAAAAAGCACCCCGCACACCCAAAAAGGGCAAAGGCAAGTCGTGTGATCGATACGAACTGGTATCTATTGTTGGTCCAAGCTTCAAAAATAAAAATTTGATAGAAGCGTTGAAAGGTAAAGGGCTTTCAAAGAAGCACAAGTAGTCATTGTGCTTGGTTTGGTTTGTACATAATATTCTTTGGATGAGAGACGTTAACAACAACATAAGCCTCGATTGCTCTCTGAGGATCTTGAGGCATTTAACAGCTATCCTTGGGGGTATGAAAGCTTCAAAATGACTGTTAAATATTTGTTGACTCCGTTAGCGCCAAAGACAGTCAACTTATATGGCTTCCCATGGGCTTTCATGGTAAATGTTTCTTTCTTCTATTATGATATCATTTATTTTTTTCACTCAATAATAGTTTTGATTTATTGGCGTTACTTTATAGGTTTGGGCGTTTAAAGCCATTCCTTATTTAAGACAACAAGTGAACTACCAGGAAGGAGTTTCCGGTCCAAGAATCTTGAGATGGTTGTCGGCCAAAACTGATAAAAATACAAAATTTCTTGATCTCTTAAACCCCTTGAAGGATACAGTAAGTATAATTATAATTAATTTTTTCTTTTAATTAATGATTTTTTTTGAATGATCTAATCATCATTCTAATATATGTAATGATTTATGTTAGATTGTGCATCCGTCACTAGTTCCGACCAATCAAGAGTTGAAGATGGCATTTTGTCTTACTTTACGGTCTGTGCAAACTTTATCGGACCCTAAGATCATCGACAGAATAAAAATAAAATTGTTTGGAGCAACAACCATTATAAGAAAAATAATTTTGGAGGGTGGGCTTGTTGTTGTTGATGGTCTTAGTAGTGATGGAGATGTTGGTAGTGGTAGTGGTAGTGGTGCTGTTGTTGGTACTAATGATGCTCCTCTTATAGTATTTAAAGAAAACCATTATGAGTATGATCATACTGGTTTTATAGATTTTGCCTCTCCCAATGAATGTTCTGCATACAAATGTCAAGACTGCAGGTCGAAACATGATGTAGTGATTAATGCTATTAATACATTAACT
>NW_025867218.1:0-3393 GCF_002878395.1 Capsicum annuum
ATATTTTAATATTTTTTAGAAAATATTTTAATTATAGTAATATAATAATTAGAAAAAATAAGTAAAAAGATAATTTTATTTATTGCGAAAATTTTTAATAAAGGGCAAAAATTTCAAATCACTTTTCTAAGGATCTTCACACTTTTAATATATTATAGATATAAATTATAGATTATAGATTATAAATTATAGATTATAGGTTATATATATTATCTATATATTGAATAGCAACTATGATTCTTTTTGACCAAGTAGTCAAATATATAAAAATCCCATTCCAAATTGTACAGTATCGCTGCAATCGGATGACCTTTTTAAAGACATTTTCTGAATTGTATCAATGTTATTAGATCTTGCTATTGCTAGTCATTGATTGAATTTTTCCTTTTGTACTTCTTAGAAATTAGATAAATTTTACATAATGGCTTTAAATGGAATATATATAGTGGTCTTGGTCAATATGAACGAACCAGTTAGGCTAAAAGGTCATAACTCTGACCACTCAACTACATTTATTTTAAGAAAATTGTCCAAATATGTCATCGAACTTTGAGAAAAGGCTCATCTATGCCACTCATTTAAAGTTTGACTCATTTATGTCATTGTCATTACAAAAAAGCTCATTCATGCCCTTTTTTTTAACAGTTTAGTTTGGTGATTTTTGTCAAAATCATTTTATACACGTGGTCAACAATCATTCGGCAACGTTATTAATTGAATGAGCCAAAAGAACTTTAAGAAAAAAGACTCAAATATGCCATTGAACTATCAGAAATGACTCATTTACGCCATCAGTTAAAAGTTTGGCTCGTACGTGCCATCGCCGTTATAAAACCAACTCATCCATGCAATTACTTTTTAACAGTCGGTTTTCAAAAACAGCTTTGCCACGTGGACTTTTATTAGAGGTACACGTCATTAATTAAAATAAATCAATATTAATTTCAAATGATCTTAGACCCATTAAAAAGAATCGATCCATTTAACATACCCGTCTCACACCCATTAAAGTATTTTTTTCTACAACAACTATTTTTCTAATCAGAAAAAATAGTGATTAGTGTATATCCTTTAACTGTTTCTTGTTGATTCAAAATCATTGTAAATGTTACGCTTAACAGAAGCCTCAAAAGTTCTATCCTACTGTAACTTTTTGTTTATCCGTCAGATTAGTTGTAATTTCAGTGACCCCAATATATACTCTGAAATTGCAAGAAAAGAAGGCAATGAACGATTAGGGTAAGAAAGAAAAAGAAAGCGTACCAATACAACTTCTCCATTCTCCCATCACGAATTAGGAGAGCATACATTGTTCAAAAAGTATTTTCAAATAACGGCTTAAAAGAAGTCCATTATCCCAATTATTCTGTCATTTATATAGGATAACTTATTTCATCACTATGGTATAAAAGGTGAGACAAAAATATCATACTAATTAATTTCAGATATTCTGAAATTAATATAAATTTATTTTAATTAATGACATGGACCACTAATAAAAGGCCAAGCGATAAAACTATTTTTGAAAATCCACCGTTAAAAAGTAATCGCATGGATGAGCTGATTTTATAATGGTGATGGCACGAATGAGCCGAACTTTTAACTGATGGCATAAATGATCCATTTATGATAATTTAATGGCTTATTTGAGTCATTTCTCTTATTTTAATTAATGACATGGATTTCTAATAAAAGGTCATATGGCAAACTGTTTTTAAAGTTAAACGTTAAAAAGTAATGGCATGGGTGATTTTGTAGCAACAGTGGCATGAATGAGCCAAACTTTTAACCGATGACATAAATAAGCTATTTCTGATAATTCAATAATATATTTAAGCATTTTTCCTTTATTTTATTTGTTGTTAACGTTTTAAATGTAATTTGCTTATTTACCAAATTAAAATAATAAAAAACTCACTTAATTATCATGATTATATCAAATCCAAAATAACTTTAACTTATTAAATTATGTCTAAATTAATCTACCAGTTCTTCTAGTTCCAATGAGACGCAATTACCCTCATTGGAGCCTTTATTATTATTTTTTTCTTGTTCAGTGTTTTATAATTTTTTATTAAAAATGAAGGAGTAATTATCACTTCACCAATTCTCGTCGATCTAATCAATAGTTTATAACACTGACCTTTGTTAAGGTTCTCTTTTCATAATATTTGTCTTCCATGTGATTTAAATTAAATTTTGAGTAACCAAATGAGTAAATACATAATTACCCCACTAATGTTGTCCGAGATTTTTAAAAAGACATTTAAACTTTAAATACCACGTATTACCCCACGATTCTTATTTAATCCCTTGTAAATACACCATTTATTGACTTATTTTTTGGCTCTGCGTGTAGTCATGCATTCCAAACGCGTGAACAATTAAATGTGATTCAGTTCACCAATTAAAATTTGCCACATGTCAATTAAATGTCAAAAAAATTAAATTCTCTTCTTCTTCTCCCCTTTAAAACCACGAACCTCTTTCCAGTTGCCACTAACATAGCCGTTGGCTATTTTGAAGAAAATTTTTGTCTCTCTTTCTAATCTTTTCTCAACAAAATCAACCTTAAAAGGTAAGATGTTTCCATTTATGTTGTAATTTTTAAAGAAATTCAGTCCTAAAAACTTTAGTTTCGTCTTAATTTTTTAAATTTTTTTGAAATCATGTTAAATTTTGTGACTAGGTATTTGCCGAAAATAATTTTATAATGTCAAATGCAATCTTGAATCGAATTTGTAATGATGAGAACGATCCCATGTTGCGTGTAAAAATGCGATGCAAACATGGAGACTTATTGTCAATGCAAACGTCATGGTTGGAGGACAACCCAGCTAGAAGATTTTGGTCTTGTTCACGCTATCGTGTATGTCCTATACATATTTTCTTATTTTTCCTCTTGTTTCTATTCAATTGATTTGTTTATGTCCCTTTTAGGAGAAATCATGCAACTTCTTTAGATGGAGGGACCCGGAAAAGACTGATTTACGATCGAAGACAGTTATTCTGAGATTGGCGAAAAGAATCAAGGAGTTGGAAGAAGCATTGGCATTTTATGAAAGTAATGGCAAATGAGTGGTGAAGAAGGAGAAGAAGAGCAAATGTTGTAATTGGAAGCTCATCGTCATGATTGTCGTAGTGTTTTTTCTATTTTGGACTAGCATTATCAAGAGAACGGATGATAAATGTAGCTGTGTGCAATTAAAATTGTCATAGTCATTCTCTTGTTCTACAAAATAGTGTTCGTCTTTTCTCTTGTCGGAATAGTAGTTGCTTAACAAGATAAAATTTTGATTGGTTGTGTAACACTAAGTGTTCGTCTTTTCTCTTGTCGGAATAGCAATTGCTTAACAAGATATAATCTATTTTGTATCAATATATTGTGTAACA
>NW_025867219.1:0-1033 GCF_002878395.1 Capsicum annuum
AAACTTCTTAACATGCTATTTTTTCGAATAATTCTACTATAAAGCAACTAACATGAACTTATTTTATCATATCATGATTGTTAGAAATTTATGAATTTAGCTATTCATAATAGAAAATGAATATACCTGTTCTGGTGGATTTGATAATTCTAAGCTTTGTTCCTCCATAGATTTTTCAATTGAAATATACTTGTTTTTAAATAATCAAAATATTTGTTGTAGTTAAGAGAGAGTTTTTGTTTCAACGCATGAAGGCTTGCTTCTTTCTGCCTTCGATGCCTTTCATTTATAATGAGAAACTTTACAAAAGTTTTCCTAATTTTTTACACGTATTCTACCTAATCCTTTACAAAAGTCTTCAAAAATTATTTCTGTAACCTAATTTACAAGAAAGTCTTTACATCATAAATGCTTTTGGCTAAAAAGTCAAAAAACCTAGAAAAACTAATCTATCAAAAAGTCTTTACAAACTTTATACAATAGATTTTACGTAAGAAAATTGTGAAAGTTTGTTACATGCTGCTTTCACAATTTAATAGCTTGTCTTTTATCTCCAATATTTTGCTCTATAGCTATCTCTTTTTTGTCGTATCTGCTGTTTTCTATCTTCTTGTCAGTGTAGCATCACATCTGGAATAAAGTTGTGCCTGCCACTACATCTGCTACATATGTGATCATTGTATTTTTGGCCAATTTTTTCACAAAATTGTTCCATAGCTTCTTCTGAAATAATCCTTTTATTGATAGATCTCGTTAATGGTTGTTCTTCTGGACCGAGGAGTATTAATCCCCATTTCCTAAGTTCTTCCATGTCTTGGTATCTAACTTCTTTACAAGTTGAATAAACCAGTGTTTGATTCCTCGAGCTATATATCCAAATAGGTTTCTGATTTGAATAATTATTAAATAATTCTGATAATATTTTACTGAGTCGAATAACTTTTTTATTACGGTAAAATCTTGGTATCTATGTCTTTGATATCTCATCTTGTTCACATATTTCTTCTGGAATAATACAATCTCTGGTCATACC
>NW_025867220.1:0-3592 GCF_002878395.1 Capsicum annuum
ACACATGTATACGTACCATTCAATATATACGTACACATATAAAATATGTGTGTTTCTTTAAATAAAACATATGCTACTTAATATAATAAATTAATAATACTTTATAGTAAATTAGTAATATATTAAAACTAAGTATTTAATTTAAACTAAAAATTCAATTTAAATCATTAAATGAAAAAAATTACAAAGTAAGGACTAAGGAGTGAATGAATGTTGAATTTTATTGATTGCAAAATGATTCAAAATTTTTAATTTACATGGATGAAAAATCTACAAATTTTGCATCATTTTTTTAACTCATTAATGTTAATATTAACGGGAACTTGCATAGGATAGTCAAAGTCAACGGGGGCAAAACCATGTATTGCACTTGATTTTGCTGAGTTCCCCCATGAAGTCATAATTTCTTCAAGTCTCTGCTCGTCGTTCGACTCCACTTCCATTCCTTGATTTCTTCGTTCTTCTCTAATCCAATCTCTAAGGCAAACTAAAACATTCATTGCATTGCTTCCCAATGAATGTCGGTTGTCTCCAAGCTGCTGTCGTCCCCGACTAAAAGCGCTCTCCGTTGCAATGATTGACATTAAAACATTCAGGATATCTCTAGCTAATCTTGAAAGCACAGGATATTGTGCTTCATTATTACTCCACCAATCCAACATGTTGATCCGTCGTCTGCGATCCTCTAGCGGCGATCAGAGATAATACTTCATCTCTTTCCGATAAGTTGATGTGTTAGCTCCCTTGTCAATACTGTTCCAACAAGGTAAATCATAAAAGTGATCAGAAAAATCACTATGTGCCGGCATTTTAGAAGATGATAGCTCCTCGGGACGAGGAGCGATAGTTGAAGTGATATTTGTCGGCACAGCTAAATCAACTAAATCAGCATAGTGGTTATATAATTTATCTATTTAACCGTCCGCATTAGCCATAGCTGTCCACAAATCAGGTTTTTCTTGTTCTTCATCATCAGAATCATTGTTAGTATGAATCATTGTTAGTATTTATTTCTAAGTTAGCATAAATAAGAGTACTAAAGTGACACATAGTATTATATTTCATGCACGGATTTAGCATAGCACCAACCAAGTAAATAGGGAGAATTAGAAAAAAATATTTTTTAAATTTGGCAAACATGGCACCAACAACTTTTTTGTAACCTTATTTATTTTTATATTCTTTGAGCAAACCAGAAATATTTGCTATATATGCCAAAATATTACAAACAGTAGGATAATAAGCACCAAAAAATTCAACCGTAGCTATGTAAATTTTTTTTTAAAATTTAACAAGATCATTAATTACTGTCCAGTCAGAATCATGTAGCATGCAGTGGGCAGAATCAACAAACGAACCACAATTTTGGTTAAAAGATAGTGTAATAGGAAGACTATATTTATAACAAGTTTTTAAAAAATCATACGTAGCATTCCATCTAGTATCACATTCTTCAGGCATCAATATCGGTGCAAGTCTATTTTGTTCACATTTAAGTTTAAAGTCTTTAATTCTTCTTCTATGATTATTTCCTTGAATAAAACCAACGGCAAGCCTAATTTTTTCAATATAAAATTAAAAAAAAACTCAAGACCATCTCTTACAATTAAATTATATATATGACAAGCACATTTAACATGAAAAATTTTAGGTAATGGCGGAGATAGCTTAGATTTTAACTTTGTTATAGCAGTCTTGTTGTTAGAAGCATTATCAAAAGCAGTACATAAGATTTTATTTTCAATAGCGTAAAATTCTGCAACTTTAGCAATCGAATCAGCAATAAAATCTCCAGTATGTTTACGATCTTCATCATATAAAAAAGCAAGAATACATTTTTGCATAACCAAATTACTATCTGTCCAGAGACAAGTAATGGTTAAATAATCATTTTTATTTATAGCACAACCAAGATTAGAAGTTAGAGAAGTTCTACATTGAATATTTTTTAACAATGTTGATAAATAAAAATAATATTGTGAATGAAGGCTAAAAATATCGGCCCTACAAGTAGTTCTAGGAATACCATTAAACATAAAATTATAAATTGTTTGAATATAATGAATAAAGGCATCAGAAGAAGGAAAACTAAAAGACAAACAACCCACAACTACCATTTTAGCTATTTCTTCCCGGCCCCTCAATTTATTCTACTTCTTCATTACCTGACCGGTTGTTGGTCCATTCTAGTTTGCGTTGGCCCACCAACATCCGCACCACCTCGTGCAATCTTTAACTCTCTTTCGTTATTATCACTTATATGTCTCATTAACGTACCCGAACCCCCTTACTTGCCTCTTTTTACGCTTATATATTTATTGATAAATATTGTATTACACCTCAATATCTGATATATGTTCAAAAAATTGTCATGCAATACAAGTTGGTTTACGAGCTCTTGGGGCATGGGGAGGACGGGGAGGGAGATTAATCAATTCAGATCTAGTTAGCATTTTCTACTGCGGGTGTCTCACCAATATTTTCATCATCTTCGTCTAAATTAACCGTATCTACTTCATTTTCTTCTTCTATACCGTAATTTTTTGGAGCTTCTACATAATCCATATCGTGGGGACCTACACCTAAAGGTACACCTACTTCTTCCTCAAAAGGTTGACTAAGCGGTGCCGGAGGCACACATGTATATCTACTACTTGAAGTACCTCTAACGCTAGTAATTCATTTTTTACTATCACTACCACTTTCGAAAGAATTTTTTTTAACACTTTTAGTAGCGAGGTTTCTTAATTTATCCATAATATAAATTAAACTAAAAAATATCAAAATAAACAAATATAATAAAATTAAATATTCAACAATTAATACACTAAATAAAAATTAAATGTAAGAGATGGAGCGACAATACCAAATTTTGGAAGTATTCGTAGGTTGCGACTTTAGAAACTTTCACTCGTACTTTGTAATCGCAAAATTAAAAAATTAAAGTGAGTACTTTAGGAAATATATAAAATATTTGAGAATTGAGATTTGAGAGAGAATGAGATTTGAGAGAATGAAAAATTGTGTGGAAAATGATTTGAAAGTGTAGGGTATTTATAGGAAATTTTTTGGGTTTAAAAAAATATTTTGATTGATTTTTTTTTTTTAATTAAAAATGGTCAATTAGCCGTTTTTAGGGCCCAAAAGGTAATATAGCCGTTGGGCCCAACGGGCAAAAACTGATTTATTTTTTTTTAAAAAAAATCGGGTCGGTTCCGAGCCGATTAACCGGACGGGCTTGGACCGGGCCTGGTCTGGGCGGGGTTAACCGGGCCCTAAATCAAAAATAATTCGGCTCGGAACCCGGTACCCTACAGCACGTGGGCTGATCGGGCCGAATCAAAGCGGATCGATTTTTCTAAGTGGGCCGGATCGGGTCGGGTCAATCCGGTCCGTTGGACACCCTTATCTTGAGGGATGATTTACAATGAGGGAGAATCCCTTTATTTATAGGAATAAACTAACTTTGAAGTTTGTAACTTTTTCATAAATAAACATACACAATATATAATAAAGTAGGTATTCACTATATATGATAAATTACCATATATATATATATATAACACGTAAGCTTTATGACTTGAAATATGTG
>NW_025867221.1:0-1409 GCF_002878395.1 Capsicum annuum
TGTATATTTATATATTACTGAAATTGTTTTGTTGTGGATTATCTTTGAAATGATCTGATATAAGTTTGGGAGAAATCTTTAGCATCGAGTGGGAGGTATAAAGCGACCTTACTTCCCTAGAACTATGTGCCCCCATAAGAGTGAGCCTGAGGTTGATTTATATAGTGATCACTAGTTTGTGTATATTTGATATCGATAGTCCTACTCCGATGGCAAGGATAGGATGGCTCTCCCCAACGTGGGTTGTACGTTGGAATCCATGTAGCTCACATGGTTTATGTTGGTTTTAGGCTCTCCCAGTGTGTGTGTGTTTCCTTATGTCTATGGTGAACGGTGAAGTGATTTGAAAGTGGAATTGTGAAAGTTATTCTTTCGAAAGATTTAAATGATATTTACATTATGAGAATTGATATTCTTGATGAACTGAAAGTGATTGACAAATTATATGATGACTCACATGTGTTATTATACTTATTTCATTCTCTCATGATTATGATGATTTTCTTCGGGCTATGTGAGTCTTTCATACATTCTGCACATTTCTTGCATACACCCCCATATACTCGGTTCCTTTCATGGTACTGACCTACATCTTCGGATGTGAGATGCATTTTCTCGGAATGTAGGTTCAGGTGCTCAGTTTGAGGTTCAACAGTGATTCTTTGAACAGGCTGTTCTACATCCTCTATTGTGGTAAGTCCTTATGTTCTGAGGACGTGATGTCTAATGTTGGTTTTGCGGAATTGTTTACATTTGATAACTGAGTATGAGTCAGTTGGGGCATGTCTCAATGGCTTAATGGTTTTATTGATTTTCTTAGAGGCTTGTCAGACTAGTATAGATGTTGGGAGTTGACTAATAAGTCGGATTTTGTTATCTTTCTGAAATTCTTTTATTCATGGATGGTGATTACTCTATTGATATTTGAGGGTTATTTATGGAAACCCCGTTGATTTGTGTTGAACTAAAAATGGCTCAAACGGTTAGCTTGGGGCTACTTGTAGCCTCAAGCACCGTGTGTTGCTCCGAGACCCATTCTCGGGGCGTTACAAACTTGGTATTAGAGTCTAAGGTTTTAAGGTATCCTAGGGAGTCTGACAAGCCGCGTTAAGTAGAGTCTTGATCATCGGTGTGTAGCGCGCCACATCTATGAGCAAGAGGCTACAAGACATTTTAGGAAAAAATGTGATTCTTTCTTTCAGAAGTCTATCGTGCTTAAAGTGTTTCTTTCTGCTATTGATTCGTGCTCTCCTCTTTAAAAAATATTCCTTCACATCGAGCGAGAAGAAATAATGATGGTCAGCAACCTCAACCCGCTGACCTATTGAATGAAAATATGTCTCATGCTGAATTTCGGGAAGCCTTTCAGGCGCTGGCCCAAGCTGTTACTACAAATGTTCAGGCTAACC
>NW_025867222.1:0-1163 GCF_002878395.1 Capsicum annuum
TAAACTCATATATACCTAACTTAGGATCAATACATATACCCCAACACATATAACAATGACTAATGCACGTAATTAAGTACGGGGTGTTACAATGACGGAATACATATACAGGCTCCTAAACTATTTCACTTTTCTCGTATAGGCACCTCAATTAAGTCAGGTACCTATTGAACCCTTTACTCCTTCACAAATAGTTTCAATTTAGCCCAATTTGCTGACGTGACAAAAAATATAAAATGCGTGTAATACACACGCTGATGATGTGACAAAGTAATGAATTAAATAACGACACGTGACATTTTAATTTAAAATAATTATAAAAATATTTTTTTAATAAAATTAAATCTAAATTAAAAATAAATAAACTAATAAATTCACCCCACCCCAGCCCTTCTCTTCCAATCCCCCAACCCCCAAAACCCCCTTCGCGGATTGAGCACAAAAAGTTAAGAAAAAATTGTATCTTGTATTTTTTTTTTTTAATTTCTTCAATGTGTTTTTTAAAGAAGTCATTAATGGAGAAGAAGATACGGAGAAGCCATTAATTTTGGTTTCTCACTCAATTTATATATGATTGATTTTTAAAGAAGCCATTAATGGAGAAGAAGATATGGAGAAGAAGATGTTTATTTCCTTTCTTTTTTTATTTCTTTATAATGTGTTTTTTTATTGGTTGGTGGATTTTTATATTTAATTTTGTTGATTAATTGTGGTTTCTCACTCAACTTAAAAGTGAATGATTTTTAAAGAAGCCATTGATGGAGAGAAGATATGGAGAAGAAGCTAATGGTTATTTTTTCTTTTTTTTAAAAAAAATTCTTTTAATGTAGTTTTTTTTATTGGTTGAATTTTTTATGTTTAATTTTTTTTTAATTAATTATGATTTCTCACTCTCCTTTAGGAGAGTGCATTACACATGTCACGCCATGTCAGCACCACGTCAGCGATTGGGCTCAATTGACACGGTTTGTGAAGGAGTAAAGGATTCAATAGGTACATGGCTTAGTTGAGGTGTTTATGCGGGAAAAGTCGAATAGTTAAAGGGTCTGTATATGTATTTAGCCTAAAATTATTGTCATGTGGCCAGAAGGTCACACATTTTAATCATGAAAACAGCTTCTTGCAGAATTGTAGGGTAAAACAACATAAAATAAACTCTTATG
>NW_025867223.1:0-3211 GCF_002878395.1 Capsicum annuum
CCAAGAACCATCATTCAAAGGCACGATTAACATCTCAAAAATGAGTATCGATCTAAAGTTAATCATTCAAGGTTTGTGGGGTTTTTCAACAAGAACTCTCTTTTGTTCTTCTGCCCAAAAGTAATTTTCTTTACAAAGGCATGATTTTTATTTGATTTTTATGAATTTGAAGCATGAACCTATATCTTATGATGATTATTATGAAATCTTGATGTTTATGATTTTGAAAGATGAATTTACATGTGTAGTGATATAAAGCAAGAATTTTGAACGATATTTATCATGATTTTGATATTTGGGTCATGAATCTCCATTCGCAATTATGTTTTTTTTAGAAAGTGTGTGTTATAAGCACGATGATGTTGAATATTTGAGATATTTTGAATGATTTGACCTTTTGGTCTTAATGGAGTTGTTTTGAACTTGAGTGTGAAAGAAATTCACAAGGTGGTTGATTTTGATAGATGGGAATCATGATGGCTCCCGATGTATATTTATATATTACTGAAATTATTTTGTTGTGGATTGTTTTTAAAATGATCTGAGCTAAGTGCGGAACCCATATTTTGGGGAGTTACAAACTTGGCATCAGAGACTAAGGTTTTAAGGTGTTCTAGGGAGTCTGACAAGCCGCATTAAGTAGAGTCTTGATCATCAGTGTGTAGTACACCACATTTATGAGCTAGAGGCTACAAGACATTTTAGGAAAAAGTGTGATTCTTTCTTTTAGAAGTCTATCATGCTTAAAGTGTCTCTCTCTGCTATTGATTCGTGCTCTCCTCTTTTAAAAATATGCCTTCACATCGAGCGAGAAGAAATAATAATGGTCAGCAACCTCAACCCGCTGACCCATTGAATAAAAATGTATCTCATGCTGAATTTTAGAAAGCCTTTCAAGCGCTGGCCCAAGCTGTTATTGCAAATGTTCAGGCCAACCGAGCCCCGGCTCCACAACAGCAGGGAGGTGATTCAGCTGCTGCCAGGATCTGTGACTTCATGCAGATGAATCCGTCAGAATTCTATGGGTCCAAGTATGATGAGGATCCATGGTTGTTTTTAGAGGAGGTGCGGAAGATTACTCAGGTGATGCATGTATCTGAGGAACATAGTGTGGAGTTAGCTGCATATAGGTTGAAAGACCTTGCTTATGACTGGGTTATTGATTGGAGGAAAAGTAGAGGTAAAGGAGCTATCCCTAAAACTTGGCAAGAGTTCCAAGATGCAATCTTGGATAAGTTTTTCCCTTTAGAGATGAGGGAGACGAAGGTGGAAGAGTTTATAAACCTGCGACAAGGCTCTAAGACTGTTAGAGAGTACTGTTTAAAGTTCAATCAGTTGTCCAAGTATGCTCCTAACTTAGTGGCTGATAATTGGGCTAGTATGAGTAAATTTATGACTGGAGTGTCTAGTTATATGGTTAAGGAGTGTAGGTCTGCTATGCTGAATAGTGAGATGAGTCCTTCTATGTTGATGACTCATGCCCACCAGATTAAGGCAGACAAGATTAAGGAGAGAGACAAAATAAGAGGGAATAAGAGAGCTAGGTCTGAGCAGCACGGACAGGGTCAGACTAGATCATAGAGAGGGACTCAGCCTCAATATCAAGATCATTCTTCTATACCAGCACCGTCATCTGCTAGTGCTCCCGTACCTAGAGGCAGGCAGGAGTAAGGTAGCAGGTCATATGCATCCAGGTCCCAGTAGAGTGCTGGCAGTAAGCCAAATTATCCCCTGTGTCCTAAGTGTGGTAGGGCTCATTCAGTTGAGTATTAGAGTGAGAAGAGGGGTTGTTTCCGGTGTGGTGACATGGGTCACAGAGTTAGAGATTGTCCACAGGATGGAAAAGGGCGTTGTGACTATCGCCCTCAGACCCAGACTCAGACTGTTAGTACTCCAATTCTGGCGACTCACCTAGCCCCAGCTTAGGGCGCCTCTTCTAGCAATACTGGCAGGCAGCGCCAGAAAAGATTTTATGCTTTACCATCCCATAAAGAACAAGAGGACTCTTTCGATGTTGTTACTGGTATGCTTCATATATTTTAATTTGATGTGTATGCTTTGTTGGATCCTGGATCCATTTTCTCATATGTTAAACCTTTGATTGCTGTGAATTTTGAAATGAGTCCTGAGATTATTCCTGAGCCTATCCTAGTTTCTACCCCAGTGGGTGATTCAATTATTGCCCAAAAAATGTATAAAAAGTACCCTGTTACTATTCTTCATAGAGTCTTGTTGGCTGATCTGATTGAGTTAGACATGGTAGATTTTGATGTGATTTTGGGTATGGACTGGCTGTATTCTTCTTATGCCTCTATTGATTGTCGGACCCAAGTGGTCAAGTTTCAGTTTTCGGGTGCATTCATGTTTGAGTGGTCTGGGAATTCTGTGTTACCCAAGAGTCATTTTATATCTTACCTCAAAGCTAGAAAGCTTATTTCCAAGGGGTGTATTTATCATTTGGTTAGAGTCAAAGACACTAAGTCTGAGACTCCAACTCTCCAGTATGTTAATGTCGTCAATGAGTTTTCTAATGTCTTTTCGGATGATCTCCCAAGGATACCTCCTGATAGAGAGATAGAGTTCGAGATTGATCTTTTTCCTGATACTCAACCCATTTCTATTCCTCCTTACTATATGGCCCCTGCAGAACTTAAGGAGTTGAAAGAGCAACTCAAAGATCTATTAGATAAGGGTTTCATAAGGCCCAACGTTTCTTCTTAGGGGGCTCCTGTGTTGTTTGTGAGAAAGAAAGATGGCTCTTTGCGTATGTGCATTGATTACCGCCAACTGAATAAAGTCACCGTAAAAAATAAGTACCCCCTTCTGAGAATAGATGATTTGTTTGACCAATTGCAAGGTGCAAGTTATTTCTCAAAGAAAGACCTTTGTTTTGGCTATCATCAACTCAAAGTTAGGGAATGTGACATCCCAAAAACTGCTTTTCGAACTCGTTATGGCTATTTTGAGTTTCTTGTTATGTCTTTCGGGTTAACTAATGCCCCAGCAGCATTCATGGACCTCATGAATTGAGTGTTCAGACCATATCTGGATATGTTTGTCATAATGTTCATCGATGATATATTGGTGTACTCACATAGTGAGGATGAACATTCTGATCATCTCCTAACTGTATTGCAAATCGTTAGAGATCACAAGTTGTTTACCAAGTTTAGTAAGTGTGAGTTTTGGCTAAGGTCAGTTGCTTTTCTGG
>NW_025867224.1:0-1497 GCF_002878395.1 Capsicum annuum
CAAGGTATGTGGAGTTTTTCAACAAGAACTCTCTTTTGTTCTTGTGCTCAAAAGTAATTTTCTTTACAAAGGCATGATTTTTATTTGATTTTTACGAATTTGAAGCATGAACCCATATCTTATAATGATTATTATGAAATTTTGATGTTTATGATTTTAAAAAATGAATTTACATGCGTGGAGATATAAAGCATGAATCTTGAACGATATTTATCATGATTTTGATATTTGGGTCGTGAATCCCCATTAAAAATTGTGTTTTTTTGAGAAAGTCTATGTTATAAGCACGTTGATATTGAATATTTGAGATATTTTGAATGATTTGACCTTTTGGTCTTAATGGAGTTATTTTGAACTAGAGTGTGAAAGAACTCATAACGTGGTTGATATTGATAGATGGGAAGCATAATGGCTCTCGATGTATATTTATATGTTACTGAAATTGTTTTGTTGTGGATTGTCTTTGAAATGATCTAAGCTAAGTCTGAGAGAAATTTTTATCACCGAGTGGGAGGTATAAAGCGGCCTTACTTCCCTAGAACTACGTGCCCCCATAGGAGTAAGCCTAAGGCTGATTTATATAGTGATCACTAGTTTGTGTGGATTTGATATCGATAGTCCTACTCCGATGGCAAGTATAGGATGGCTCTCCCCAACGTGGGTTGTACGTTGGACTCCATGTAGCTCACATGATTTATGTCGGTTATAGGATTTCCCAGTGTATGTGTGTTTCCTTGTGTCTATGGTGAATGGTGAAGTGATTTAAAAGTGGAATTATGAAAGTTATTCTTTCAAAAGATTTAAATGATATTTACATTATGAGAATTGATATTCTTGATGAACTAAAAGTGATTGACAAATTATATGATGACACATATGTGTTATTGTACTTATTTCATCCTCTCATGATTATGATGATTTTTTTCGTGCTATGTGAGTCTTTCATACATCCTACATATTTCTTATAAATATTTATGATAATTATGTTTATACAACTGCATACACCCCCATATACCTGGTTCCTTTCCATGGTACTGACTCACATCTTTGGATGTAGGCTGTATTTTCTTGAAATGTAGGTTTAGGTGCTTTGTTCTAGGTTTGACAGTGATTCTTCGGGCACACTGTTCTACATCTTCTATTGTGGTGAGTCCTCATGTTCCGAGGATGTGATGTCTGATGTTGGTTTCACGAAATTATTTAGATTTGGTAACTGAGTATGAGTCTGTTGGGGCATGTCTCAATGGCTTGCTGGTTTTATTGATTTTCTCAGAGGCTTGTCAGACTAATATAGATGTTGGGAGTTGACTAATACGTTGTATTTTGTTATCTTTATGAAATTCTTTTAGTTTTGGATGATGATTACTCTATTGATATTTGAGGGTTATTTATGCAAACCCCGTTGATTTGTGTTGAACTAAATGAAAATGGCTCAAAGGGTTAGCTTAGGGCTACTCGTAGCCTCAAGCACTGTGTGACGCTCCGGGACCTATTTTC
>NW_025867225.1:0-1245 GCF_002878395.1 Capsicum annuum
CTCCCAGTGTGTGTGTGTGTTTTCTTGTGTCTATGGTGAATGGTAAACTGATTTGAAATTGAAATTGTGAAAGTTATTCTTTCGAAAGATTTAAATGATAATTACATTATGAGAATTGATATTCTTGATGAACTGAAAGTGATTGACAAATTATATGATGACTCACATGTGTTATTGTACTTATTTCATCCTCTCATGATTATGATGATTTTCTTCGGGCTATATGAGTCTTTCGTACATCCTGCATATTTCTTATAAATATTTATGATGATGATGTTTATACAACTGTATACACCCCCATATACTCGGTTCCTTTCCATGGTACTGACCCACATCTTCGGATGTGGGATACATTTTCTCAGAATGTAGGTTTAGGTGCTCAGTTCCAGGTTCGACAGTAATTCTTCGGGCACGCTGTTCTACATCCTCTGTTGTGGTGAGTTGTCATGTTCCGAGGACGTGATGTCTGATGTTGGTTTCACAGAATTGTTTACATTTAATAACTGAGTATGACTCAGTTGGGAAATGTCTCAATGGATCGCTGGTTTTATTTATTTTCTTAGAGGCTTGTCAGACCAGTATAGATGTTGGGAGTTGACTAATAAGTTGTATTTTGTTATCTTTCTGAAATTCTTTTATTCTTGGATGATGATTACTCTGTTGATATTTGAGGGTTATTTATGGAAACCCCGTTGATTTGTGTTGAACTGAATGAAAATGGCTCAAAGGGTTAGCTTGGGCCTACTCGTAGCCTCAAGCACCGTGTGACGCTCCGGGACTCATTTTTCGGGGTGTTACAAAAGACATGGTGGTAGTTTCCTTATTTTTTTTTGGGCAGAGTTTTGATAGAACACCGTTTGTTCATCGGTCAGTATGTTTTATGATTTGTATTTTGGATAGGGTGGAGAATTCGATGTTGTGGCGACAGTGGCGGTGGATACGATTTTCGATGAAGGTTTTGGATTTTTTCTTAATGTTTGTTACTACTGATTGTTTTTCTAGATTTTTTCTATGACACTGGCAAGTGAAAGATATCAATGATTTTATGGCATGAATTGTATAGGAAATTGGTGTATTATGGTTTATGAATTGTATAGAAATTGATGTATGAATTATATAGAAATTGATATATGAATTATATAGAAATTGGTGTATCACCATCTTTATGGTGTCTGAATTTTATAGAAATTGGTGTATCACCAGCTTTATGGTGTCTGAATTGTATAGAAGTTGGTGTATCAACAG
>NW_025867226.1:0-4192 GCF_002878395.1 Capsicum annuum
TATGTCTATGGTGAATGGTGAAGTGATTTGAAAGTGGAATTGTGAAAGTTATTCTTTCGAAAGATTTAAATGATATTTACATTATGAGAATTGATATTCTAGATGAACTAAAAGTGATTGAAAAATTATATGATGACTCACATGTGTTATTGTACTTATTTCATCCTCTCATGATTATGATAATTTTCTTTGGGCTATGTGAGTCTTTCATACATCCTGCATATTTTTTATAAATATTTATGATGATGATGTTTATACAACTTCATACACGCCTATATACTCGGTTACTTTCCATGGTACTTACCCACATCTTTGGATGTGGGCTGCATTTTCTCGAAATATAGGTTCAGGTGCTCAGTTCCAGGTTTGACAGTGATTCTTTAGGCACGCTGTTCTACATCCTCTGTTGTAGTAAGTCCTCATGTTCTGAGGACGTGATGTCTAATATTGGTTTCACAGAATTATTTACATTGGATAACTGAGTATGAGTCAGTTGGGGTATGTATCAATGGCTCGCTGGTTTTATTGATTTTCTTAAAGGCTTGTCAGACTAGTATAGATTTTGGGAGTTGACTAATAAGTCATATTTTGTTATCTTTTTGAAATTCTTTTATTCATGGATGATGATTACTCTGTTGATATTTGAGGGTTATTTATGGAAACCCCATTAATTTATGTTGAACTAAATGAAAATGGCTCAAAGGGTTAGCTTGGGGCTACTCGTAGCCTCAAGCATCGTGTGACGGTCTAGGACCCATTTTTGGAGGCGTTACAAACTTAGTGTCAAAGCCTAAGGTTTTAAGGTGTCCTAGGGAGTCTGAAAAGCCGCGTTAAGTAGAGTCTTGATCATCGATGTGTAGAATGACACATCTATGAGCAAGAGGCTACAAGACGTTTTGGGAAAAAGTGTGATTCTTTCTTTCTAAAGTGTATCGTGCTTAAAGTTTCTCTCTCTGCTATTGATTCGTGCTCTCCTCTTTTAGAAATATGCCTCCACGTTGAGCGGGAAGAAATAATGATGGTCAGCAACCTCAACCCACTGACCCATTAAATGAAAACGTGTCTCATGCTGAATTTTGTGCAGCCTTTTAGGCGCTGGCCCAACCTGTTACTGCAAATGTTCAGGCGAACCCGGCCCCGACTCCACAGCAGTCGGGAGGTGATTCAGCTGCTGCTAGGATCCGTGACTTTATGTGGATGAATCTGCCAGAATTCTATGGGTCCAATTCTAATGAGGATCCATGGTTGTTTTTAGAGGAGGTGCGGAAGATTACTCATATGATGCATGTATCTGAGGAACATAGTATGGAGTTGGCTACGTATAGGTTGAAAGACCTTGCTTATGATTAGGTTGTTGCTTGGAGGAAAGGTAGAGGTGAGGGAGCTGTCCCTACGACTTGGAAAGAGTTCCAGGATGCATTCTCGGATAAGTTTTTCCCTTTGGAGGTGAGAGAGGCGAAGGTGGAAGATTTTATGAACCTACGATAGGGCTCTATGACTGTTAAGGAGTATTGTCTAAAGTTCAATCAGTTGGCCAAGTATGCTCCTGACTTAGTGGCTGATAATCGGGCTAGTATGAGTAAGTTTGTGACTGAAGTGTCTAGTTATGTGGTTAAGGAGTGTAGGTGTGCTATGATGAATAATGAGATGAATCTTTCTAGGCTGATGAATCATGCCCAATAGATTAAGGCAGACAAGATTAAGGAGAGAGATAGAATGGGAAGGAATAAGAGAGCTAGGTTCGAGCAGCACAGACAAGGTCAGAGTAGATCATAAGGAGGGAGTCGCCCTCAGTACCAAGATCATTCGTCTATGCCAGCACCGTCATCTACTAGTGCTCCCATACCTAGAGGTAGGCAGGAGCAAGATAGCAGGTCATATGCATCAAGGTCCCAGTACAGTGCTGGCAGTAAGCCAAATCATCCCCTATGTCCTAAATGTAAAAGGGCTTATTTGGGTGAGTGTTAGGGTGAGAAGAGGGTTATTTCTGGTGTAGTGACATGGGTCACAGAGTTATAGATTATCCACAGGATGGATAAGGGCGTTGTGACTATCAACCTCAGACCCAGACTCAGACTGTTAGTGCTCCAGTTCTAGTGACTCGCCCAACCCTATCTTAGGGCGCCTCTTCTAGCAATGGTGGCGGGCAGTGCCAGAATAGATTCTATGCTTTACCATCCCGCCAGGAATAGGAGGACTCTCCCGATGTTGTTTCTGGTATGCTTCGTATATTTCAGTTTGATTTGTATGCTTTGTTGGATCCTGGATCTAGTTTCTCATATGTTACACCTTTGATTGCTGTGAATTTTGAAATGAGTCCTGATATTATTCTTGAGCCTATCCTAGTTTCTACGCCACTGGGTAATTTGATTGCTGCCCAGAAAGTGTATAAAAAGTGTCCTGTTACTATTCTTCATAGAGTCTTGTTGGATGATCTGATTGAGTTAAACATGGTAGATTTTGATGTGATTTTGGGTATGGACTGACAGTATTCTTCTTATGCCTCTATTGATTGTCGGACCCGAGTAGTCAAGTTTCAGTTTTTAGGTGCATCTGTGTTTGAGTGGTCTGGGAATTCTGTGTCACCCAAGAGTTATTTTATCTCTTACCTCAAAGATAGAAAGCTTATTTCCAAGGGTTTTATTTACCATTTGGTTAGAGTCAAAGACACTAACTCTGAGACTCTAACTCTCCAGTCTGTTAACATCGTCAATGAGTTTTCTGATGTCTTTTCGGATGATCTCTCAGGGATACCTCCTGATAGAGATATAGAGTTTAGGATTGATCTTCTTCCCAATACTCAGCCTATTTCAATTCCTCTTTACCGTATGGCCTCTACAGAACTTAAGAAGTGGACAGAGTAACTCATAGATCTACTAGATAAGGGTTTCATAAGGCCTAGTGTTTCTCCTTGGGGTGCTCCTATGTTGTTTGTGAGAAAGAAAGACGGCTCTTTGCGTAAGTGCATTGATTACTGCCAACTGAATAAAGTCACCGTAAAAAATAAGTACCCCCTTCTGATAATAGATGATTTGTTTGACCAATTGCAAGGTGCAAGTTATTTCTCAGAGATAGACCTTCGTTTCGGCTATTATCAACTCAAAGTTTGGGGGTTTGATATCCCAAAAATTGCTTTCTGAACTTGTTATGGCCATTTTGAGTTTCTTGTTATGTCTTTCGAGTTAACTAATGCCCCAGCAGCTTTCATGGACCTCATGAATCGAGTTTTCAGACCATATCTAGATATGTTTGTCATAGCATTCATCGATGATATACTGGTGTACTTCCGTAGTGAAGACGAATATTCTGATCATCTCCAAACTATTTTGCAAACTGTTAGAGATCACAAGTTGTTTGCCAAGTTCAGTAAGTGTAAGTTTTGGCTAAGGTCAGTTTCTTTTCTGGGTCATATCAGTTCTTTGGAGGGTATTAGAGTTGATCCCCAAAAGACCAAAGCTATTAGAAATTGGCCTAGACCTATTTCTCCAATTGATATCCAAATTTTCTTGGGTTTAGCTGGCTATTACCACTATTTTGTTGAGGGTTTCTCCTCTATAGTATCTCCTATGACTCGGTTGACCCAAAATAAAGTGAAGTTCTTGTGGTCCGAATCTTGTGAGAAGAGTTTTCAGGAGTTGAAGACTCAACTCACTTCAGCCCTTGTTTTGACTTTGCCTAATGGTGTTGATGGTTTTGTGGTGTACTGTGATGCTTCGAGAGTTGGGTTAGGTTGCGTATTAATGAAGAAGGGTAAGGTGATAGCTTCTGCTTCTAGATAGTTGAAACCCCATAAGAAAAAATTACCCCACCCATGACCTTGAGTTTGCTGCTGTTGTGTTTGCTTTGAAAATCTGGAGACACTATTTGTATGGTGTCCATGTTGATGTTTTCACTGATCATAAGAGTCTGCAGTATGTGTTTACCCAGAGAATTAAATCTTAGGCAGAGACGATGGTTAGAATTATTAAAGAACTATGATATGAGTGTGCTGTACCATCCGGGCAAGGCCAATGTTGTGGCAGATGCCCTAAGTAGAGTGTCCATGGGTAGTATTTCGCATATGGTAGAAGGTAAGAAAGAGTTGGCTCATGATGTACATCATTTGGCTAGATTAGGGGTTAGGTTGTTTGACTCTGCTGAAGGTAGTATAGGGGTTCAGAGTAGTTCTGAATCCTCCTTGGTTTCGGAAGTG
>NW_025867227.1:0-3559 GCF_002878395.1 Capsicum annuum
GATAGAAGAGCAAAAAATTAAGTAGAGGGAAAGGAAGAATAAGAGAGTGAAGACAGGTAGTTTCAACTCTGCTAAGCCTAAAATAAAAAGAGGAAATCGTTCTCAGTTTCATCCTAAGTCATCAGTTCCATCTCTCTCTACAGCCAGTGCTCCAGTTCCTAAGTTTAGAGGGTAACAAATATAGATCACCAGGCTCTAAGACCCAGGGCAGTCTTAGCAGTGCCCGCACCTATCCTCTTTGCCAGACTTATGGTAAGCACCATCAGGGTGTGTGTAGAGCAGGCAGTGGCATTTGTTTTGGTTGTGACAAGCCATGCCATAGAGTTAGAGACTATCCGCAGCCAGGTCCTCAGGGTCAATAGAATTGCTCTTCAGCTCAGTTCGGTTGCCCAAATCAGTAGGGTGCCACTTCTAGTGCTACTAGCAGGCAACACCTAAATTGTCTCTATGCTCTTCAGACTCGACAAGATCAGGAAATTCTCTTAATGTAGTTACTAGTACGTTACAGATCTTTCATGTGCATGCTTATGCTTTTCTAGATCCAGGAGCTTCCTTATCTTTTGTTACTCCTTATATAGCAGTTGATTTTAGAATCAGTCCTGAAATTCCAATAAAACCCTTTTCAAATTCTACCCCAATGGGTAAAACCATCATAGCTCGGCGGGTATATAGGAACTACCCGGTTATGATATTTCATAAAGCCATGTTAGCAGATTTAGTCAAGTTAGAGATGACTGATTTTGATGTCATTCTCGACATGGATTAGCTTCATTCCTGCTATGCCACAGTCGACTACAGAAATAGAATAGTTAAGTTTCAATTCCCAAATGAACCTGTCCTAGAGTGGAAGGGTAGCGTATCCACTTTCAGGGGTCAACTTGTTTCCTACCTTCGGGCAAGGAAAATGACATCTAAAGGGTGTATTTATCATCTGGTTTATGTTAGATATTCCAGTTCTGAGGCTCCCAATCTCAAATTAGTCCTATTAGTGAATGAATATTCAGATGTCTTTACCAAAGATCTTCCAGGAATTTCTCTCAAAAGGGAAATAGACTTTGGTATTGATTTTCTTTAAGACACTCAACCTATCTCTATTCCACCATACATAATGGCACCAGCAGAACTCAAGGAACTCAAAGAATAGTTGAAAGATCTCTTAGATAAGGGATTTATCAGACCTAACGTTTCCCCGTGAGGCACTCTAGTCTTATTCGTGTGCAAGAAAGATGGTTCACTCCGAATGTGTATAGATTACCGTCAACTCAATAAGGTTACGGTCAAGAACAAGTATCCTCTTCCCAGAATCGATGACTTGTTTAACCAACTTTAGGGTGCCAGTTATTTCTCTAAGATAGACCGTAGATCCATTTATCATCAACTCAGAGTTAGAGAATATGACATCCCAAAAATAGCTTTCTATACGCGGTATGGTCACTTCAAATTTCTAGTAATGTCATTTGGTCTTACCAATGCCCCAGCCGCTTTCATAGACTTGATGAACCGCTTGTTAAAGTAGTACTTAGACATGTTCATCATAGTCTTCATAGATGATATTCTGGTCTATTTTTGGACTGAGCATGATCATGCAGACCATCTCAGAACAGGACTTCAGACTCTTAGAGATCATCAGTTATTTGCCAAATTCAGTAAGTGCAAATTTTGGCTAAGATCTGTAGCATTCCTTGGCCATATTATTTTCAGTGATGGCATTAGAGTAGATCCTCAAAAGACTAAAGCAGTAAGAAACTGGCCTCACCCTATTTATCCATCAGATATTAGGAGTTTCTTGGGTTTGGATGGCTATTACAGACGGTTTATTGAGGGATTTTCTTTTATTGCATCTTCTATGTCAATATTGACTCCAAAGAAGGTCAAGTTTCAGTGGTCAGATTTATGCGAGAAGATTTTTGAAGAATTGAACACCTGACTCACCTCAGCTCCAGTTCTAGCTCTTCCAGATGGTTCAGACGGTCTTGTAGTTTATTCTGATATATCAAAAGTGGGTTTAGGTTGTATCCTCATGTAGCATGGTAAGGTCATAGCCTATGCCTCCTGACAGCTTAAACTCTATGAGAAGAATTATCCTACTCATGACCTTTAGTTAGCAGCCATAGTATTTGCCTTAAAGATTTGGAGGCATTATCCCTACGGAGTTTATATAGACGTCTTCACAGATCATAAGATCCTTCAGTATGTCTTTTTAAAAAATATCTCAATCTTCGTCAGAGAAGGTGGTTAGAGCTCTTGAAAAATTCTGACATGAGTGTCCTCTATCATCCGAACAAAGCCAATATAGTGGCCGATGCTCGCAGTAGACTCTCTATGGGTAGTATTTCCTATGTTGAGGATAGTAAGAAGAAGTTAGCTCAAGAGGTACACCAGCTTTCCAGACTAGGCATTCTCTTAGTCGACTCTTCACAGGGCGGTGTATGTGTTTAGAGTAGTTCAGAATCATCTCTAGTTTCCGAGGTAAAAGAAAATCAAGATAAGGATCCTAGCCTTGTCAAGCTAAAAATGTCAGTTTAGAATCATAAAATAGAGGTTTTCTCCCAAGGGGGAGATGGTGTTCTTCTTTGTCAGGGTCGTCTCTGTGTTCCAGACATAAATGACTTAAGGCAGTGAATTATTGCAGAAGCGCGTGGTGCGCATTAATCTATTCATCCAAGGGCCAGTAAGATGTATCGTGACTTGCGGGAAATATATAGTGGAGTGGAATGAAAAGAGATATTGCAGAATTTAAGGCTAAGTGTTATACATGTCAGCAAGTTAAGATAGAGCATAAAAAAATAGTAGTCCTATGCAAAAGTTCAGTATTTGCAAAAGTTCAGTATTCCTACTTGGAAGTGGGAAGTTGTGTACATAGACTTCATGATGGGTTTGCCTCAAACTTGTCGTCAACATGATTCAGTCTGGGTCATTATAGACAGGATGACCACATCAGCTCTTTTTCTTCAAATTCATACCTCTTATTCAGTTGAGGATTATGCCAAGCTCTATATTAAGGAGCTGGTCAGATAGCACGGTGTTCTATTAACTATTATCTCAGACAGAGGTACCCAGTTCACCTCTCATTTTTGGAAAGCATTCCAAAAGGGTCTTAGTACCCAAGTCCATCTTAGTACAACCTTTCATCCTTAGATAGATGGTTGAGCAGAAAGGACCATTCAGACTTTGGAAGATATGCTAAGGGCGTGTGTAATTGATTTCAAGGGTAGTTGGGATGACCACTTGCGTTTGATTGAATTTGCATACAACAATAGCTATCATTCTAGTATTCAGATGGTTCCATTCGAAGCTCTCTATGGTAGGAGATGTAGATCTCCAATCGGTGTGTTTGAAGTTAGTGAGGCCTCAGTCATAGGTCCTGACTTAGTATTCGATGCCTTAGAGAAAGTTCAATTAATTAGAGAAAGACTCCGGGTTGCCCAGAGCTGACAGAAATCTTATGCAGATGTTTGTAAAAAGGATCTCGAGTTTGAGATTGGTGACTATGTCTATCTTAAGATCTCTTCTATGAAGGGAGTGAAGAGATTCGGCAAGAAGGGAAAGCTCAGTCCCC
>NW_025867228.1:0-1135 GCF_002878395.1 Capsicum annuum
GAGGTGCATGCATGTATAGCTGAAGACCCTCAACACTTCCGCCAGCTTGTTGTGTTCCTAGTTCATAATTTTCAGCTTGATCACTCACTCCTGGAAAAGTAATTTTCTTTTGTGGGATGTGTCTTTTCTTTGTTTCTCAAGTGTTTTGAGATACTTTTCTGTTTGAGATCTTACCTTCTGAATCCTCTCAGACGTGGAGCTTTGATAATTCGTCGGCTGTGTGTCCTTCTAGATGCTGAAAGAGTTTATCGTGAACTGTCTAGCATACTTGAAGGGGAATCAGATTTGGATTTTGCATCTATCATGGTTCAGGTTTCACTACTGAGATTATTTAGCAGGAGACTATCTTGATTCTGACAAATGGGACGAAATAATTAGTGATAGTTATTATGCTTTGTTAAGTAGAACATATTGGAAAAAAACTTACTGAAAAACATATTAGAGAAACCTAGAATTATACAGTTCTCATCTGGTTGGTTTCACACTGACTCCAATGATCAAAGGGAAGGCTGAGCATCTTCTTATTTCTAATTCAGGCCTTAAACTTGATTCTGCTTACTGCATCTGAATTGTCTGACCTTCGAGATCTTCTTAAACAATCGCTGATCAATGCTGATGGGAAGAACCTATTTCTTTTCTTATATGCATCATGGTGCCATTCTCCAATGGCAATAATTAGCCTTTGCCTATTAGCTCAGGTAAGCTAGGACTTTCACTTGTCTCTCTCAAGTTTCTCTTTTTGAACTGAAACAAACTTCGTCCTTTTTTCTGTGTGGAATTTCCTTACAGGCATATCCACATGCAAGTTCTGTTATCCATCTGTTGGTTGAGGAAGACATCAATGTGAAGTTCCTAGTCCAACTGGATAAGTTGATCCACCTTCTGGAGACTCCAACCTTTGCTTACCTTAGGCTGCAGGTATTTTGGGTTTGTCCTTTTATCGAGTTGTTAAACCTTGAAATGTGGTTTCCTTTTTATTTTGTTAAGGTAGATAATTTTATTAATATTGGGGACAGCTCCTGTATGCAAAAGATATACCAAAAGTAGAGAATTTACATCAAAAACATGATTACAGCAAATACACCCCATCAGCTATACAAATAGGTATCTCAAAGGCGCACCAAAAAGCAAGCAA
>NW_025867229.1:0-1015 GCF_002878395.1 Capsicum annuum
GATGACTCACATGTGTTATTGTACTTATTTTATCCTCTCATGATTATGATGATTTTCTTCGGGCTATGTGAGTCTTTCATACATCCTGCATATTTCTTATATATATTTATGATGATGATGTTTATACAATTGCATACACCCCCATATACTCGGTTCCTTTCCATGGTACTGACCCACATCTTTGGATATGGGCTGCATTTTCTCGGAATGTAGGTTCAGGTGCTCAGTTCTAGTTTTGATAGTAATTCTTTAGGCACGCTGTTCTACATCCTCTGTTGTGGTGAGTCTTCATGTTACGAGGACGTGATGTCTGATATTGGTTTCACGAAATTATTTACATTTGATAACTGAGTATGAGTCAGTTGGGGCATGTCTCAATGGCTCGCTGGTTTTATAGATTTTCTTAGAGGCTTGTCAGACTAGTATAGATGTTGGGAGTTGACTAATAAGTCATATTTTGTTATCTTTTTGAAATTCTTTTATTCTTGGATGATGATTACTGTGTTGATATTTAAGGGTTATTTATGGAAACCCGGTTGATTTATGTTGAACTAAATAAAAATAGCTCAAAGGGTTAGCTTGGGGCTACTCGTAGCCTCAAGCACCGTGTGACGCTTTGGGACCCATTTTCCAGGGCGTTACAAACTTGGTATCAGAGCCTAAGGTTTTAAGGTGTCTTAGGGAATCTGACAAGCTGCGTTAAGTAGAGTCTTGATCATCGGTGTGTAGCGCGCCACATCTATGAGTAAGAGGCTATAAGACATTTTAGGAAAAAGTGTGATTCTTTCTTTCAAAAATCTATTGTGCTTAAAGTATCTCTCTCTGTTATTGATTTGTTCTCTCCCCTTTCAAAAATATTCCTCCACGTCAAGTGAGAAGAAATAATAATGGTCAGCAACCTCAACCCGCTGACCCATTGAATGAAAACGTGTCTCATGCTGAATTTCGAGCAGTCTTTCAGGCACTGGCCCAAGTTGTTAATGCAAATGTTTAGGCCAACCTGGCCCCGGCTCCA
>NW_025867230.1:0-3866 GCF_002878395.1 Capsicum annuum
AGATGAATGATACAAACTCTATGCATATCATATTAAAAATGCATATTTTATACAATAATGATGCATTGTTTATCATAAATTTGTTGCTCTATGTTTCTTACAAATTGTATCAGTATGGTATATGGATTGCATCAATATGGTGTATGAACTATATTTGAACTATGGATTGCATCAATATGGTGTATGAACTATATCTGAACTACCTGACCCAAATTATGAAATGACTATAATATGAAATTTGTTTGGACCGACTGATCATGAATGTACAATGGTTCAAAGATGGGTCAATTATTTTGAAAAAAATCGGTCCATGTCTTTTTTCCTCATACATGTGAGTTGGTATGCTCATATGTCGTTTCTATTTTGTATATAATTGAGTTAGTTTATCGGTTATTAATTTATAAACATATTAAAATAATAAAATATTTATCGTTGATTTTCGATCAATCAATTTGCGGTTCTTAACGATTCAACTTCTCTCTCTATATATATAACTTTTCGATATCATAAATACATTTTTTTTTTCATTATTAGGTCGGTTAAATTAGTATAATCATCTTTTTTGTCATAAATATAAACAGTAACATACGTAGAATTTATCTAAATCGATATTGAACTAATTTTTTTTTTAACATTGCTTAATATCTCCTTCCATAACACATCTAACTATTAAAAACCTTAATAAATTCATTATTAATTTCCATCATAGTGGAGGTTGTTGCGAGGAGATCCTTGCGCCTATGAAGATTGCTTCCAATAATCGAACAATTAGAAACACAAAAAACATTGCTACATTTCCAACCATAGATAGAATATCTCTTATAAAAAGATACGTAAAAGATCTTTATATCATATTAATATAAAATAGCAGAACAAACAACATAAATTTCGACAGTTTGAAGCTTAATTACAGAAAATCTCAACATTTTGCATAATTACTGAAAATCAAGATTTTGGGTCTGTTGAGACACATAATACATCCAATAAAGATACATTTTTTTCGTTTGTAGATAGATATACATAATTAGCTCTCGATACTTTTTTTTCAATTTTGGATCTATCGAGATACATAGTTAGTTCCTGATACATCCAACGAAGATACATAATTCGTTTGAATTTTTGTAGTTATTTTATAAGGATGGAATTTGTATAAATATGATAAGTTAAAGTGTATATTTTATTTTTATAGTAACCTAAGAGTACCATCAAAGGATGTGGTATAGTGGATGGGTCTGCTCCTTCCTTACCCAAAGGTCTCGGATTCGAGCCCTGAATATGAAAAAATTCTTGGCAGGGAGCGCTATCCCCCCAATAAGCCCTACCCGACGCGAATCTCAATTAGTTGGACTCTAATGCAGATACCGAACACCTGATGAAAAATAAAAAAAAAAAACTAAAAAAAAAACTAAAAGCAAATGTGGTTGATGTGAAAGCCTCCCATTATATATATTAGTGGGAACAACTTTTTGTTACCTCCAAATTCTTGGACTTAGACTTATAAGACTTAACCACTTTTGCCCCTTTCACCTTTTTGACAAAAAAAATCCATCCAAATATGGACAATGAGTTCATTGCTACTCTATTTAGGATCAAAACTCAAATTACTCAAAAGGTTTTTGTCCAATGGTCAATTATATAAGTTGTCAATTTCAACTTTCAAGAAACCAAAATTTTCTAGCACTATAAAAAGGTAGTAAATATCCTTTTGACATGTCTATAGGGGCTAATGAAATTCCACTATGCATGTGCCAAAATGCTAAAAGACTATGGCACTATCAAGAAGAAGAAAAAAAATAGTGGCAATAATGGGTGCAAAAACTTTTGTTGATAAAGACATTTGGCCTATGTAGCTATTTGTAAAGGCAGAAATGCACCGTAAGATTGTGTATAATAATTTTTTGTGGTTCAGTCTATAATTTTTGCGAACGGATAACGGAAGTTTTAGTTAGCTACGTCGCAAAGGCTTTACTGACCTATCAACAAATGGATTGCAAGATTATTATTAAGAGACTCATTGTAAACTTGTCGAGAGCATCGCCTGTAAAAATGGATTCTGCAATGCGTGAATTTCGATTTAACGAAGTTTCAATGCGGATATTGAATTTGTAGGATTTTTTTAAAAAAAGAGTTTTTTTTTTCTTGTCTCTTATTATATTATTTTGCTTTGTAGCAGCTTCATAGATTAAAGGTAATCAATTGAATTTTATTTTTGAAAAATTATACTATACAAAACAACATATTTAGTGTAACTTCATAAATGACATCTGAAGAGGATGATTTATACACAATCTTACTCCCTATTTTAAAAAAATAGAAAGGCTATTTTCAATAAACCTGAAAAGAAACCATGTGATGGTCTTTGCATGTTTATAACACTTGAGGAACTACATGTAACAAGTAAAAGAACATTTGAAAGAAGGGTAAACAATATAACTTCCGACAGTTTGGAGCTTAATTACAGAAAATCTAGATATTTTGCATAATTACTGAAAATTCCGACATGTTGCATAATTATTGGAACACTTGACTTTGAGTCTGTTGAGATACATAATACATCCAACGAAGATACATTTTTTCCTTGTAAACATACATAATTAGCTCCCGGTATGGTTTTTTTCGAATTTGAGTCTGTCGAGATACATAATTAGTTTACCGATACATCCAACGAAGATACATAATTAGTTAAAAATTTTGTAATTACTTTGTTAGGGTGAGAATTTGTGTAAATATGATAAGTTAATAAGGTGTATATTTATGTTAAGAAAATTAAGCAATGTTTACCATGGGCTTTGTGTACATAGACCCAGAAAATTTAGAGTGGCTTAGCCCAAATCAATTCCAGCCCAATTCATTAGTGAGGTTCGGTTTTCGACCTTATAATTCCAAAAGAAAAATAACACATAGGTTACTTACTAGAAATAAATAAATAAAAAGCAATGTAAATTTACAATCAATTATTATAGAAAAAGGAAAAGATAAAGTGGGAAATTAGGATTGAAAAATGAAATATATTAATTAGATACACTGTTAAATGTAAATAGCTATTTTTCAACTAATAATATGAGTGTGAAACGAAGCGCTTATTTGTCTTGGGCTTTATGCCCATAAACTTCTTCTATTACATTCATAGAGGTCTTTGGCTTAAGCTCTTGGTATGGAGTCGCCTTATCCTTCAAAGTGGGATTTTTCGACATAAATCTGAATTATTTAAGCCGGACACCGAAAAGAAAATAAAAATTGATTAACTAAGTTGATTTTTGTTCAAAAACATGAAGGATGCTAATTAGATATTTGGGCCAATATATGAATGAGCCTGAATTGATGGTCATAGGTGTAAGGGTCCATTTGAGGAAAAATAAATTGGGCCTAGACTAACATTAACTCTTGGTTGATGGTAACACTAAAGGCCCAAACTAGTTGGGGGAGGAAGTGCAAAAATAACCATTTAGGACCCCATTTAAAGAATAGACAAACTTTACAAAATTTTCAGAGTTTAGCCGTTTCAGAATCAAATTCAGAGTCGTAGAATTGAAAAAGCTGATCGAGGAAATGAAGTTTCAACGTTCGGTCTTCAGGTTTGAAGTTGGGTTTGGTCAGTTTACCACTTCATGCATTTGAGCTGAAATTTGAAAATCTAGCCCGGAGGTTTGAAGTTAAAAACTGGTCAAACCTAGATCAAGATCCAAACATCTGAAGTTGACGTAGTCATAGTTCTTCGGGTTAGAAGTTGGGTTTAGCTAGTTTACCACTTCATGCATTTAAGTTGAAATTTGAAATTCTAGCCCGAAGGTTTGAAGTTAAAAACTGACCAAACCTAGCTCAAGATCCAAACGTCTGAAGTTGACGTAGTCATAGGTCTTCGGGTT
>NW_025867231.1:0-1267 GCF_002878395.1 Capsicum annuum
CCCCGCCGAAAAACTCGACGCAAGACAGCCGCAAAATCCAAAGATACTTGCTGGACTTGTGGCAAAACCGGTCATAGAGCCAAAGATTGCACATCAGGCAAAAAGAAGAAAATAAATCTTCTTGATTTGACTGATGAAACCAAAGAAAAGCTCTTATCTATAATGGAAGATCCCTCCGAAGCATCTGACTCTTATTCCTCTTCCAAGGATGATTTCAGCGACGAAGATTACATCAACGCCGCTTACGAGTCCGATAGCTCCCAATCCGGGCAAGATTGTGAGTGCAATAGCACTTTCTGCACCTGCACCCGAAGAACCATCAATGTCATTTCAGACAAACCAAAAGAAATCTTGTTTGACATCATAGAACATATCGATGATGAAGAACTCCGACATAAGTATCTCCAAGAACTTAAGCGTCTTGTGCTTTCTTCCGATGAAGGCACTTCCAAACCTAAACCTGTTGTTCAGCCTTTCTCCGTTAATAACAGTGCTGAGAAAGAAAGAGGAACCCCCAGGCTTGTAATAAATGATAAGCCACTAAATGCAGTCCTAAAATGGATTAGACATCCTATTCCCAACAAAAGGGATCTTTTAAGCGAACTTATAAAGCTAACCTTTATAGCAAGTTCGATATGAAATCAGGCTTCTGGCAAATTCAAATTGCCGAAAAGGATAAATATAAGACGGCATTCAATGTTCCTTTTGGGCATTATGAATGGAATGTCTTACCCTTCGGGCTTAAGAATGCCCCTTCAGAATTCCAAAATATTATGAATAACATTTTTAATGATTATTCTTATATGACCATTGTTTACATTGACGATGTGTTAATCTTTTCAGAGAATATTGATTCTCATTTCAAACATCTTAACACTTTCTTTAAGATTGTCAAATTGAATGGTTTGGTAGTAAGCGCTAAGAAAATGCAGCTCTTCCAGACTTCTATCCGATTTCTAGGACATGATCTACACCAAGGAAGTCACAAGCCCATCTGTAGAGCCATAGAATTCTCTACTAAGTTTCCTGACGAAATTACGGATAAAACACAACTTCAAAGGTTCTTAGGAAGCCTAAATTATGTTGCTGACTTTATTCCTAACATTAGGCAGGTCTGTGAACCCCTTTATCAGCGTCTCAAGAAAAATCCAATTCCTTGGGGTCCTGAGCAGACAAAAGCAATCGTCAAGGTCAAGTCTTTAGTTAAAAACCTTCCCTGTCTAGGAATCCCCAATCCTGATGCTTTTATGATTGTTGAAACAGATGC
>NW_025867232.1:0-1949 GCF_002878395.1 Capsicum annuum
GAGTATAACTCCTTACTTAGACGTTGAATTTGGATGAAACCAATTGCATTGGAAAGAAGACTCAAAGATCTTTCTTTTCATAGGTCGCAGCTCTCCCAGTTCATTATATTAAGGGAGTTATGATCGTTCAAATTTGATCCAAAAAATTGGTTGGCCTCAGTAGTTTGTGTGCAGGAAATTTTCCTGCACATTTACTATTCCCAAATATCCCGGCTACCGTTTTATAGTTTCGAACGTGCTCGATTATATTCGAAACTTATCCGCTTTTGGAAATATTTATATCGTTGGAAAGCTTATTCAATAACCTTCGCATGGAACCATCGACGGGCAAATTTCGGTATAAATAAAATAAAAAAATTAATTCCATATAAATAAGACCAATACATATACTTGAATACGCCAATACATGTACTTGAATACGGGGTGTTACAGTCTCGCTTCGAGGGTGACATGACTTAACCGGAGTTAGAATTTTGGTTGGTTTCTGGTTTCTATCAGACAAGAATGGGTCAGGATTTTGGGTGGATTTTATTGTTTTAGGGGTTTAGCCGTTGTCTGTTTGGACATTTCTGGTGACCAGCGATGCTTTTCGGTGGCGATTCCGGTGATGGTTCAACTGGTAGCTTTGGTGTATTCCGGCGAGAGTTCGCCAGAAAGAACTGTTCACAACTTCTCCTCTTTCTCCTTTTCTCTCTCTCTCACTCAATCCTCTTTCTCATTTTCTCTCGCTCTCGCTCAATCCTCTTTCTTCTTTTCTCTCTCTCTCCGTTCTCTCCCCGGATTCTCTATCTCCCCATTTCTTTTCGATTTCTAGTTGTCTCTATCGTCTCCCTCTGCAGCTCTGTTCTCGACCCTTTTTTTTCACTGTTCACTCCATTTTTCCGGTGAGGTCCACGTACGAGGTGAGTGTGTATGGTATATGTGTGTGAGTGCGTGAATCAGTGGTGTGTGGGTATGTGTTCTCCTCAATGAAAGAAAATGGGGAATATCTATGGCCTGTGTATTCTGTGTGTGTCTAATGGATGAGAGAGGCCTCTCTTTCTCTTTGTGACGTATAACTGTAAGGTAGTGTGGGGTAGTGGGGTAGGGTAGGGGGTGTGGGGTGGTGAATAGGGAGTTGGTTAGGATAAGGTTTTTTTTTTTTGGTATAAGAGAATATTATGGATTTAATTTGTTAGGGAGTTTGTTATTTTTGTATTTTTGTGGGGTATGATTACATGGTTGAGGGTACATGGTAGGATAAGGTAAAAAAAAAAATGCTCTCTGAGAGGACAAAATTACTTGTCTACAACTCACATCAAACAACTAACTTTCAAATGAAATCAAAAAGAGAAAAAAAAATGTGTATTTTATTCCTAAAAATCAGGAAGGTAGTTTATCTTTTTTTTTTTTCTTCAAAAAATGTGTATTTACTATTTCTTTTTAAAAAAAAAACGTGTATTTTACTATTTTTTCAAATAAGAGTCTTTATTTTTTCCTTTTTAATTACTTTTCTTATTTTTTTGTCTTCTTTTCTTTTTCCTTTCTAACAAAGATACAAATAAAGAAAAACACAAAGATTAAAGAAACTTTTTTCTTATTATTGATGAATAAATTTATTTTACAAAAAATAATTCAAATAAATTATTTTATAATTTAATTTTTTTTGCAAAATTATCTTATTGTTTTACTAATTTTGAAGACATAAATTTTTCTTTTTTTACTTATTGTGATATTAATTTGTTAAAAAGGATAGGATTTTAAAATATCATACTTATCTTATACCTTAAACTTTTGAGTTTGAAATTATTTTATCTTAAATTAAAATGACATTGATATAGTTGAGAGATAATCCTATTGAAACACACTACTCATTTTGTATAAAACACACTACTCATTTTGTATAATATACATTAAAAAATTATTATTATTATTATTATTATTATTATTATTATTATTATTATTATTAT
>NW_025867233.1:0-1403 GCF_002878395.1 Capsicum annuum
TAGGAGATCACTTGGGCGCCGCCTAAGTCAATTCCAGGTGTCAAAAATACTTCGTTTTAAGTTATTTTAAAGGTAATTAAGTCTTTAAATACTCCTTACACGTCCCTAAACTTAACCCTATGAAATATATAGCTTCTAAATATATTGCAACCCTATTTTCATCTCAAAGCACATCATCCAAGAGCACTAAAGGAGAAAAACAACTAGGGTTGCATAATTAAGCTTGAAGATCTGATTTCAAGAAAATTCCTCCGTCAATCATCAAGAATCTTCCTTCTAAGGTATGCATAGTGTTCATCCACGTATTCCTTTCATTCGTGGAGTTCAAGAATCAATTTTTAAAATACAAAAGCTTGGTTGATTATGGTGATATGATCATACCCATGTTGATGCTTGTTTGTTTTTCCTCTTTTTCATTATAAAGTATGATTTCTATATTTTTGGGTGTTGATGATCATGTTGTTGATATTGGGTGATTACCAAGATGGAATCTTTATATGTTTTTATGAATTCATGATATCATATGAGTTGGAAACATGTAAATTTGGTTGTTCCTAATGTATAATTAGTTGATTTCACCTATGCTTAAGATGTGCATGTAAGGTGTTTGATAAAATGCCTAAGAAACTAAAAATCATGCAATATAGCTAAATTGTGACTAAGTCAAGGATTCATGATATACCCTTACGTTCCAATGACTTCTATGTTGTTAATGTACCTTGTAAATGTTGTTGGAATACTCATGAACTATTCTTATGAGATTATGCTATGTTTACTTGCAAATCCTACTTATGAACAAGATGTATGATAACCATGCAATCCACATGAACTTCCATCCTATTGGTATGTGTTACCAATATGATTATGCAATGAACATGATATTAAGATTGTGCAAGTAATTCCATGTGATATGAAATCCTTTCCATGCAATACATTGCTGATAACCATGCTTAGTATAAGATCCCTACTTATGACATTATAAATTATGGACTCTACTCTTATGATAAGTCAGTATGTGTGTCAGTTTCTTTCCATCGAGTCCTGGGGGTGCTTGCACCTGAAAACTATAGCTTGTGCCTAGATCCATGTCATGTTTCACGATATCCGAACTCAAGCTATGATTCCATAGACTTCAGTCAATCATGTGACTCAGGAAAATCTCATAATCTTACTCAGTTGTCAGATATCAGTAACATTCCACCAGTCAACGGAATTTAGTAAGATTAATTCATGCACAGCCAGTTACTCATGTTCAGTCCCTCCATATGGGAGTATTGGTTAGCACCGAGTGAACCCAAGGATGAGAACTCACCCGCCAGTTCAGGGTGTGATTCCTAGTAGTCCTCCTTGTGTTCTAGAACTACGTAGCCCATGTAAGTTGAGACATCTTAACCCGTCAGATT
>NW_025867234.1:0-1367 GCF_002878395.1 Capsicum annuum
AATGGTATAGAAATCTATGTGAAAAATATAGAGAAGAAATAAAAATGGAAAAAACATTAATAAGAAATTTAGCATGTTGCAAAGATAAAATAGCACCTGAATTTGGAAGTGAAGAAAGATATTATAAGAAAAGAAAAAGACATAAGAAATATAAGAAATACAAAAAATTAAAATATAAGTATAAGAAACTAAGAAAAAGATATTATGTAAAAAATTATAAACATAAAAGACCATATAGGAAAAAGAAATCTATAAAAGAATGTACTTGTTATAATTGTGGAAAACTAGGACATTTAGCTAGAGATTGTAAAATGCCTAAAAACTCAAAAAAGAAACAAATATCAAAAATAAAGATAGAAAATACAGAATAAATGCAAATAGATTATATAGATTACGAATTAGAAAGTGAAGATAGTATATATGAAATTTCAAAGAATGAAATAGATAGTGAATTAGATAATCAAATGACTGAAGAAGATATAAAAATAAATCAAATAATTGAAGAAGATATAAAAATAATAACAAAGGAAGAATATTTAAACGAAGAAGGAACAAATCAAAAAATAATATTTGATAATAATATATTTGACGAAATAAAAGGAAAGGAGTTAGACATAAGTGTAGAAAAAATATTTAAAATACCAACAAGAAAAAACATATTTAGTAGACAAAAAGAAGAATACTACGTAGTAAGCCAAAAAGAACATGTAATAGACTGTAGATATGCAAAAGGTAGACCTAGTATACCACTAGTAACAAAAAGAATAATTAATAAAGAAATAAATGATATAAAAAGTAAAGACCCAATAAAATATTTATATCTTGGAGGAATAGAGATATTAATAAAAGCATGTTTTAGAGAAGGAATAGATACATCAATAGAATTATATTTAGCAGATGATAGAATTATAAAACCTATAGAAAAAAGTATAATAACTGCTATAAAAGCAAATTTAATTTACCAAAAATTTAAATTTATAATAAGTGTGAATTATTCAGTGGTAATAACAGATAAACATATAGATAAATCATTAGTATTATACTGGAAAATATCAGGAATAGAACTAACCCTAGGAAGTAAAATATTTACAGCAACATGTAAAAATCTATATGTATTAACAACAAAACATAAAATAACGGGAAAAAATAAAATTAATAAAATACAAATAGAAATTCCTTTCGAACAATTTGTAAAAACAATTGATAATAATGATTATAGTTACAAAAACATAGATATAGAAGAAGATTTAGAAATAATAAATGATAGATTAAGCACAACAAAGAGAATAGTTCATGAAAAACCAGAATCATCAAGCTCACAAAAAAGAACAAGTTATGAAACAACTTCAACAGTTAATTTAAATCAA
>NW_025867235.1:0-2293 GCF_002878395.1 Capsicum annuum
TGTATACGTTAAATATATACGTCTATAGAAGATATATACACATATATACGCACCATTCAATAAATATGTACTACTTTAAATAAAATATACTACAATATATACACACACTATATATAGTTATATACTAATTTATAAAATATATACACACGCATACGTTAAATATATACTACTTTAGAAGTTATATACACACATATACGTACCATTCAATATATGTACTACTTAAATAAAATATACTACAGTATATATACACTACAATATAGACACACACTATATATATAGTTATATACTAATTTATAAAACATATACACATATATACATTAAATATATACATCTATAGAATATATATACATATATATGTACCATTCAATATGTATGTACTACTTTAAATAAAATATGCTCAATATATATATACTATAATATATAATTATATATATAGTTATATATTAATTTATAAAACATATACACATGTATACGTTAAATTTATACGTCGATAAAAGATATATATACACATATATAAATTAATAATACTTGATAGTAAATTAATAATATATTAAAATTAAGTTATAATTAAATCCATTAAAAAAAAATAACCAGGCCGAGCCGGTTAACCGGCGAGCCCTAACCGGGCTTGGTCCGGACCAGGTTAACCGGGCCCAAATCGATAAAAATCCGATCCGAGACTCGGTACCCTAAAGCCCTAGGGCTTGCGAGGCCGGTTCAAACCGGGCCGGGCTGGGTTGGGTCAGCCCGACCAGTTTGACAGGCTTGCTTTGAATATACTACACAATTTGTCATGTGCATTATAGATAAATAATAATACAAAAATTGAATACCATACACAAATGACAAAACAAACACTTATAGGAACAATATAAAACTTATGTTTGAATTTGAATATGCCAATCTTCAAAAGCATATAACAATGCCTTGGTAATGTTTGACTACAAAAATGAATAGTAATAATTTTGGGCGATTTGGCATTGACGTATCTATTTGATTCATGTGTGATTGTACGAGATCACTAAAGGATTGACAGTGATGTCTGTCTTCTTCTAATTCTTCTTCTGTTATTCGATGTAGACTTTCATGCCAATATCGTTAACTGTCTTCACCGGCGGAAATCCAAATGTAATTACATATTTGATGTTAATGTTTGCAGCAACAATAATTTTGAGTTGATTTGAGATCTCTGCTACTAAATTTTTTAATTCAAATTACCAGTACGGCCTCAACATTATTAGTGATGTATTGCTGTTCTGAGTTCCATCTCCCATGTGCAATTTTGTGAAATCTAGGGCTAACTTCAATTGGGAAAGAAGGAAAATTGGGAAGAGAGCGAATTCTGGAAGAGAGCAGAGTTTTTTCTTTTTTGAATTGTTGAAGTAAGGTCGCATGTGTCTTATAGGAGATTCTCACTTGGGTATTAACTGTGATAAGTTTGCGGGTATTTTTTGTAAGGGGTTATTTGGCTGTAATTATTTTGCTCCTATGGGCATAGATGTACTTTCTCCATTTATTTACTATTTTCTTACGTATTTGTGTTATTATTGGTTCTTATTTTTTTCTTAGATGTTTATTATATGTCTAATATAGGAGCCTGAAAAATGAAAATACTATGCAGAGGAGCAACTTGAATAATCACATTAGATACACTAAGTTATATATTGTTTGGTATATTATGTGAAAAACGAGCTCTATAGAATAAGGTTTACCATGTCTTTATATGCTTTAATTATTGTATGCTTCGATTTGAAGCATCTTTCCATCTCAAACAAGTATGACTTTGCAGTAAGTTATTAATTTATATGATTGAGAGATTGTCACTGCTACATCTCTTAATCGACTGCACATACATCAATTTCCACGGTAATGTTGAAATTTATTTATTATTTTCTTATGAATTTGTGTTACTATTAGTTACTACTATTTTTTTTCTTAGACGCTTATTATATGTTTGATACAGAAGCCTGAATATGCTACGCAGAAGAAGAAAGAGCAACTTGAATAATTACATTGGATACACTAAGTTATATATTGTCTGGCATATTATACATAAAATCGAGCTCTAAAGAATAAGGTTTATCATTCCTTTGAATCGTGCTTCAATATGAAACAATCACGACACACTGGTAATTTACCAAGTTTTATAATGTTGGTTGAATTTTATTTTTTATTGTTGAATTCACCATACTATTTAGGTTTAATCGTATTGTTCTGATATTTCGATTATTATACTGCAGCTTTGTAGCTTACAGATAGTAGATGAATGTTCAATCAGGGCGTGAGAAATTAT
>NW_025867236.1:0-6733 GCF_002878395.1 Capsicum annuum
ATACATACATACATACATATATATATATATATATATATATATATATATATATATATATATATATTTAAAATTGTGTTATTCATAAAATATCAATTACTTGAGTTTGGGCACGGGCTTAGCATGAGTCTTATAAAACTAGGCTATATATAAGGGAGAACATCTCATTTTGGTAGTCCTCAAATGACTGTATTTTGTCTATTTTATCCTTAATTAAGTTTTAATGATCTTTCAAGATCTCATCCATTTCAGTAAATTTAAACAATTACATGAACATTTAAAATGCTATACAAAAATGATAAGTCATAAAGAAGTGATAAGAGACACTATAAAATATCTATTTATCCAACTAAAATTAAAATTAATTCAAAATTTTATTGTCGTCTTTTATGTGAGATAATAGTAAAAAAATATTTTTTTAAATCCTCACAAGAAATTTGTGAAGCTTTAATAAACTTGTAAGGACTCTTTGAAGAAACATCTACAAAAAATATTTTATTAAGTCTGAATTTTAATTATTTAATTTATCATAAATCATACAATAGTTTGTAGCATCAAATATTTTTATATTAATCAAATATTGTATTATTTTTTTTAAAAATGAATTAGCCAATGTAAAGTTTAATCAGAGAAAAAATAACAAAATTAATTATACATAAGACAAAAATCAATTTAGATCGTTAAATGCTTTCATTCAAAATCTTTCAGTAAAATAAAAAGGCAAAAATTTTTCGTGTGTGCATTTGTTTGAAAATTAAAAGAAAGACTATAATATACCATAATAAAAAATATTATTTTTTACTTATTAAAGTTTTTACTCCCTCCATTTTAATTTATTTATTTGATTTTGACTTAACACAATGTTAAAAAAAGTAATGAATATTTTTAAATTTTATGGTCTTAAACTAAAAATATGTAGAAAGGACCAAAATATTTGTTGTTCTTTTTGTCTTAAACATGTCACGTGGAAAACTGAAATTAACCCAAGTAAAAAAGAGATATTTTTCTAAAACAAACTAAAAAAAATAGGACAAAAATTGAAACAGATATATAATTTAACATTTTAAAAGTATTAAAAAACTATCAAACTAGACCGTTAACTAATATAATGGTACAAAATAAATAAATAGAAAGTTAAAAAAATAACAAATATAAATGTTAATGTAGTTTGAGCCCGGGCTTAGCACAGGTGCAATGACTAGTAGATTATAATAAGGGTAATTTATATAAATCCCTGAATCTTTAAGTGATATTACATAATATCCCGACTATTTTGTTAGTTACATTTTATCCCGATTTTTTGAAATGGTGATATATATGTTATATGGTGATACATATAAAAAAGTGATATATTTAAAACTAACAAGATATTTATTTAAGAAAATAATAGATTCTTTTTTATTCATTGTATTCTTTAATTTAAAGAAAGGTATTTAATTTTTCTTTTTTTTTTTAGATTTTAATTTAGGTGTTTTAATTATGTTTCTCTTTTTTCGTCTTTAATTATGAAAGATCTGTTTTTTAAATAATATGTTTTAAAAATGAAACATAATACCATATAATTAAATCATATCTTGATTTGCTAATAAATAAATCAATCGTTATTTCAAATCACTGACTTAAGGATCAAAATATAGTAGTCAACGAATTTTTAATTATTAAATTAAATTATTTAGTTAGTACTTAATACAAAATATTAAGGGTAACTTACACATATGTTTTAATTTTAGTCTGCTTTTTTTTTTAATTATCTTGATTTGCTAATAAAAAACTCAATCGTTATTTCAAATCACTGACTTAAGGATAAAAATATAGTAGTCAACTAGTTTTTAATTATTAAATCTTTAATTTTAGTCTATTTTGTTTAGATTTAATTTTAATTATGTTTCAATTCTGCTTTTAGTCCTTTTTTTTAAAAAAATATTATTACTTTTGTTTCCTACACTGACTACACCATTACCTTTCATTAATAACATATGAATCACCCAATAATTGAAATAAATAATTATATCTACCATATGAATCATCATAATACCATATATATCACCCATTAATATCATACGAATCACCCAATAATTAAAATAAATAATTGCATCTACCATATGAATCACCATAATACCATATATATGAATCACCCAATAATTGAAATAAAATAATTGTATATCTCATATGAATCACCATAATACCATATATATCACCCATTAATATCATATGAATTACCTAATAATTGAAATAAATAATTGTATCTACCATACGAATCACCATAATACAATATGCATCACCCATTAATATCATATGTATCACCCGTTAAAATCATATAAAATGTATCAATTGTATGAATCACCATAATACCTATATAATGATATCATATTTAGCATTCATATGAATCATCATTAAAAAACTAAACATATATGAATAACTAAATAAATTTATATATGCATCAAATGATTTTTTTTTTAAAATGGGAGAGATTTTAGGAGAGGGAAAAAAAAGTTGCATGCATTAATGGAGGAGAAAAATCAGGAAGGAAGATGATTTAAGCATTAATGGAAGAGAATAAATCAGGAAGGATGATGATTTAATTGTTGATAATTAGGGAGATATTTTAGGGAAGAAAATTTTGAATTAGTTAATGGTGGAGTAAAAATAGAATGTGGGGTTTTCTTGATATGCATCAAGAGTAAAATTAAAAAATAAGATTTTATGTAAATTTTTAAAAAGTAAGGGATATTAGGTAATATAGTCTCTTAACTATGGGATTTGTGTAATTTATCCTTAAAATAAAGAGAGAAGATTAGTTAATTGAAATGAAGATTTGTACATGAATGGTATCTACAGTAGGCCTCGGTGAAAGCAATTTTTCCTGATTATAATAGCATCTCTTTTTCATGTAGACTAGATAATGAAGGGCCCGTTTACGGGCCCAATATTATAATTTTAAATATATTTATTGTTATTCAATTAATTTTTCTAAGAAAAAAAATCATTAATATTTTTGGATAAACACAATAAGAAATGTAAGTAGAGATCACACTATATAATAAAATATAACTTCTTATTTTTATAAAATTAAATAACAGCTTACAACTTATTTAAGATTTCATAATTAACATTAAAATATCATATACTTTAATGCTTATTTTTAACATCAGGTCAAACACAAGAGAATAAACAAGTAAGTGTAATGTTTTTCTTTTTCTACTTTATTTAAAAATTATACAAGAGAATAAATTAAAATTATAAATCTTTATTTATTAACATTTTATATAAATTAGACGAAGCAACAAAGGATACTAATTCATACATAAATTAAGTTTAAGTACATTTTAATTCGTTTTATGGGTGTTTAATAAGCTAAAATAAGGACCTACTGGATGAACGTTTTAATGAATCATAATGTTAAACAATTGCATTTATGTCTTGTCTTATATATGTTCAAAATAAGAGATCAATTTAATAGAGTAAATAAGAAATTTCTTTTTAAGTGATATGTTTACTTGATGGGGAAATTTAAATAAAAAGAATCAAAAGAATTAGCAAATGTTAACATGACATATATTGTTGTAATTTAACATGAGAAAGTTAATATTATATTTTAAATAAGTTGTTTAAAACAATTTGAATAGGTGCTTAGTAAATAATTATGTTATCATAAATTATATGTAGTGCATATCTTTGTAATGATATGTATCATGTGAAGTTTTGAAATTACGAAGGAATCGTTTATTGTGTTTGATAGATAAACACTTATTCAATATTTATGTGTATTTTCTTATTATCTTACTATAATATAGTAATAGTTACTTTATGCAATTAAATGTATGACAAAAAAAAGGCAATTTTTTAAAACAAATGTAAACGAAAAGTAAGACAAATAAATTAAATGTATGGATTATCATTTAAATATTTATATATTTTATTATTATTTCATTTCAATAATTATTTTGTATAGTAATTAAATATGCAAATAACAACTAATTTTTTTTTAGGGTAACTTACATAAATCCCTGAATTTTTAAGTGATATTACATAAAATTCCGACTATTTTGTTAATTACATTTTATCCTGATTTTTTGAAATGGTGATACATGTGTTATATAGTGATACATATAAAAAGGTGATACATTTGAAACTAAGAAGATATTTATTTAAGGAAATAATATATTCTCTTTTATTCATTGTATTCCTTTATTTAAGGATAAATATCTAATTTTTCTCCCTTTTTAGATTTAATTTAGGTGTTTTAATTATGTTTCTCTTTTTTTGTCTTTAATTATGAAAGATATGATTTTTTGGTCTTTTTTCTCATTTTCGTCTTTAATTTTAGTCTGCTTATTTTTAAATTTAATTTTAATTATGTTTCAATTCTGCTTTTAGTCTTTTTAGAAAAAATATTATTTCTTTTATTTCCTGTGCTGACTACACCATCACCTTTCATTAATAACATATGAATCACCTAATAATTGAAATAAATAATTGTATCTACTATATGAATCATCATAATACCATATATATCACCCATTAATATCATATGAATCACCCAATAATTAAAATAAATAATTGTATCTACCATATAAATCACCATAATACCATATATATGAATCGCCCAATAATTGAAACAAATAATCGTATCTACCATTTGAATCACCATAATACCATATATATCACCCATTAATATTATATGAATCATCCAATAATTGAATAAATAATTGTATCTACCATATGAATCACCATAATATAATATATATCACCCACTTATATCATATGTATTACCCGTTAAAATCATACAAAATGTATCTATCGTATGAATCACCATAATACTCATATAATGATATCATATTTATCATTCATATGAATCATCATTAAAAAAATAAACATATATGAATAACTAAATAAATTTATATATGTATCAATAGATATTTTTTTGGAAAAATGGGAGAGATTTTAGGAGAGGAAAAAAAAAGTTGAATGCATTAACGAAGGAGAAAAAATAAGGAAGGAAGATGATTTAAGCATTAATAGAAGAGTAAAAATCAAGAAGGAAGATGATTTAATTGTTGATAATTAGGGAGATATTTTAGGAAAGAAAATTTTGAATGATTTAATGGTGGAGTAAAAATAGCATGTTGGATTTTCTTGATATGTATCAAGAGTAAAGTTGAAAAATAGAATTTTATGTAAATTTTTAAAAAGTAAGGCATACTAGGTAATATAGTCTCTTAAGTATGAGATTTGTGTAATTTATCCTTTTTTTATGTGGGTGCATGTGAAATATTACATCAATTGGGATGTGATTGACATTTAAAAAGAATAGCTTGACCTTTTTTTGTCATAAAAAATTTATGGTCAAACTTTGAAGCCTAAAACATGAGTAAGAAAGATAGAACATTTTTTAAAATGACAAATATACCCTTGGTCGTTTCACTCTTCATTCTTCTATATAATAAAAATATTTGTTTGGCCGTGGAACCTATAACATATGCTAGATTGCTATAACATTTGTTTCGTGACATCAGATATACTTAGTTGCAATATAAACTTCTAGTGCAGGTTAAGTAAATTGTAAATGTTGGGAAAGGCAATTTAATTTCCTTTCCAAAAAAGTTATACTTGATAGGTGAATTTTTTTCTCTTTATATATGAAGTAGTCCCTCTATTTCTATTTATATGAGCTAGTTTGAATTGGCACGGAATTAAAAAAAATTAATTTTTGAAATTTATAGTTTAAAATAAGTAATAATGTTTGTGTAGCTATAAAATAATTCATTAAGGATAAAATAAGCATTTTAAAGTTATATTGTTCTTAAATGTAAAAATGCCTCCTTTTTTTGGACTTACTGAAAAAAATTGAGTCATATAAATTGGGGACAGGGTGAGAACTATTTACCCACTGAATTTATCACTGACAAATGTTCATTAGTTGTTTTTTTTTTGTTTTTTTGGAACCCCATAATAACCCGCAACCACTACAATTCCTGCCACAGTCTTTGCTTTTTGGGTGAGTACTTTGTGCACACTAGATAAACCTTCCACTATGTAATAGCATGCAAGCCACACAAGAAATGTAAATCATACTAGGGGAGTCCTGTGCGGCAGGCTTGACTAAGAAGGCATTGGGGGGATTCAAACTTAGGTTATCCATATGGATAACCACCCTTTAACTGTAATGACCTAAATTTATGAATTTTCATTTCTATGTGTTTTGACTATTTTGCCTTTTTTCTAAGTTGCTACATGTTGATTTTGATATTTAGGATTGGTTGGCAAAGTTTTTAATGTGATTAGGAACGATTTTGAACGTGATTATGGTTTTAGAGGTTTGAGAATTCAAGTAGTTGACATTGGTCTATATTTATTGTTTTAAGTATTGGATGGTAAAATAAACTGCAACAGCAGATTCAGAATGTTGAATTTGGGTTAGTAGCATAGTTGATTTGAATTTGAGGTTTTTGTATCTTATTTAGATCCTTTATTTTGAAAATAGTGAAAAGAGATTTTGGAGGTTAATTTTGTAAAAATAACCTTTTTATACGAAAATCCAACATTGTCATTGACTTTGGAACATCAAAATTAGCCTAATAGCATAGTTCCTTTGCATTCACGAGATTTTGAACGAATCCCGAGGGTGAAATTTCGAACTTAGCATTTTAGAAAAGTTGTTGATAGATCATCAACTGGTGCAACAACTTAAACGACCTATTGATCGCTAAAATGGAAGTCACTTAAGCGACCAAAG
>NW_025867237.1:0-2320 GCF_002878395.1 Capsicum annuum
ATAGAATCTCAAAATATGATCCACAACCATAAATTAGATCTATGGTTACTGTTGTAATACCGTTGTAATAGACAAAAAAACCATTGCCATAGACCTATCGCAACGGTTCTGCAAGCATCCCATAGGTGAGCGTTGCGATCGGTCTATTGCAATGGTTTCTGCAACGGTTGTCTAAACCGTCGCCATAGGTAGAGCTATGGGGACGGTTTCTGGAAACCATCGCCATAGATAGACCTATTTTGATGGTTATTTTTTGAACAACTATTTTCATCTATTGCGACGGTTTATAACCATCACAATAGATGATATTGCAATAGTTACTAACTATTGCAATAGCAGCTATTATGATGCTGTTGTTGTTCTGATGCAACGCTTTTTGACTACCTATTACAACTATTTCATTACTTATTGGAACGCCTATTTTCATCTATTGCAACGGTTACTAACCGTTGCAATAGACTCTATTCCACTGACATTAAACCGTTGTCATAGCATCTATTTCGACTCTGTTGTTATTCTGTTGCAACGCTTTATAAAATATAACACAATATATACACATCAAAAAACAAAATCATTCATTATTAATCTCATAATTCAAACTATGCAACAAGCTAGTAATTTAAAACCAAAAGCAAAATGTAATCAAGTCCAAAATGATTAGTTAAGTTTTTACAGTGTAGCAAGTTCAAGTCACGATAAGTTTCAAAAAATTCAACACAAAACTATGATATTAGAGAATTTATCCACAACCTAAAAATCTTCTCAAGTAAGGTCAATATCTTCATCATTTTCTTCATATCTTTCTTCATTTTGGACACCTATAAAAAGAGAACAAATAATTTAAATTAGCACTTAAATGACAACATAAAAAGGACTATTCCACAACATAATAAGTACGTAAACCACATATAAGTTAGCTAGTGAAGAGGCAAATCAACCAATCATTGTTAGAAAAAAATACAAACATCCAAATGTGAGATGATAAAACTTAAAGAACAATTGAAATTGCCAACAGAGAAAACTATAGCTTCACATTTATATAGGTCTAACATATATGTGATCCAGTTAGCACGCAGTTCCACAGTTCAAAAGAGAAACACATTCCAAGATGAAAAAAACTTGATTATTCTCTAGTCTAACAATTAGATGTCATATAATGCTGAGGCAACAACACTTCCAAAATTACATAATACTATTTTTGAGTTTCATTTGTCATAGCCCATACGTACCAGCATATTTACATATTTAGCATGTTTAACAGAATAAACCTTACACAAACCTTTCTTCTATCAAATCAAAATCAGATCTGTTTAGTGATTATTAGAGAACTCAATACACGACAGGAAATTGAAGATGACTTGAAATTAATCGATGTAGGATCGTTGTGAACAGCAGACAACAAATATTCTACTGTACAAATGTAAAAAACATTTCATTACTTATTGGAACGGTTACTAACCATTCGAATAACAGCTACTGTGACACTGTTGTTGTTGCAACTCCTTTTGACTACCTGTTACAACTATTTCATTACTTATTGGAACACCTATTTTCATCTATTGCAATGACATTAAACCGCTGCATTAGCATCTATTGCAACTCTTTTGTTATTCTGTTGCAACGCTTTACAAATTATAACACAATATATACACATCACAAAACAAAATCATTCATTAATAATCTCATAATTCAAAATATGCAACAAGCTAGTAATTTAAACCCAAAAGTAAAATGTAATCAAGTCCAAAATGATTATTTAAGTTTTTACACTGTAGCAAATTCAAGTCACGATAAGTTTTAAAAATTTCAACACAAAATTATTGATATTAGAGAATTCGTCCACAACCCAAAAATCTTCTCAAGTAAGGTCAATATCTTCATCATTTTCTTTGTATCTTTCTTCATTTTGGACACCAATAAAAAGAGAACAAATAATATAAATTACCACTTAAATGGCAACATAAAAAGGACTATTCCGCAATCAAATAAGTACGTAAACCACATATAAGTTAGCCAGTGAAGAGACAAATCGACCAATCATGGTTAGAAAGAAATACAAACATCCAAATGTGAGATGATAAAATTTAAAGACCAATTGAAATTGCCAAAAGAGAAAACTGCAGCTTCACATTTATATAGGTCTAACATATATGTGATCCAGTTAGCACGCAGTTCCACAGTTCAAAAGAGAAACACATTCAAAGATGAAAAAAACTTGATTATTCTCTAGTCTAACAATTAGATGTCCTATAATGCTGAGGCGACAACACTTCCAAAATTACATAATACTATTTTTGAGTTTCATTTGTCATAGCCCATA
>NW_025867238.1:0-3769 GCF_002878395.1 Capsicum annuum
GGCGCCCTGAGCTGGGGCTGGGCGAGTCGCTGGAACTGGAGCACTAACAGTCTGAGTCTGGGTCTAAGGGCGATAGTCACGATGCCCTTGTCCATCCTGTGAAAAATCTCTAACTGTGTGACCCATGTCACCATACCGGAAACAACCCCTCTTCTCACCCCAATACTCACCCGAATGAGCCCTACCATACTTAGGACACAGGGGATGATTTGGCTTACTGCCAGCACTGTACTGGGACCTGGATGCATATGACCTGTTACCTTGCTCCTGCCTACCTCTAGGCATAGGAGCACTAGCAGATGACGGTGCTGGAATAGATGAACGATCCTGATACTGAGGGCAACTCCCTCCCTGCGATCTAGTCTGACCCTATCCGTGCTACTCGGACCTAGCTCTCTTATTCCCTCTCATTCTATCTCTCTCCTTAATCTTGTCTGCCTCAATCTATTGGGCATTAGTCATAAGCCTAGAAAGATTCATCTCACTATTCAGCGTAGCAGACCTACACTCCTTAACCACATAACTAGACACTCCAGTCACAAACTTACTCATACTAGCCCGATTATCAGCCACTAAGTCAGGAGCATACTTGGCCAACTGATTGAACTTTAGACAGTACACCCTAACGGTCATAGAGCCCTGTCGCAGGTTCATAAACTCTTCCACCTTCGCCTCCCTCATCTCCAAAGGGAAAAACTTATCCAGGGAGGTATCCTGGAACTCTTGCCAAGTTGTAGGGACAGCTCCCTCACCTCTACCTTTCCTCTAAGCAACAACCCAGTCATAAGAAAGGTCTTTCAACCTATACACAGCCAACTCCATACTATGTTCCTCAGATACATATGCATCACCTGAGTAATCTTTCGCACCTCCTCTAAAAACAACCGTAGATCCTCATCAGACTTGGACCCATAGAATTTCAGCGGATTCATCCGTATGAAGTCACGAATCCTAGTAGCAGCTGAATCACCTCCGTGCTGCTGTGGAGCTGGGGCCGGGTTGGCCTAAACATTTGCAGTAACAACTTGAAGCCAGCGCCTGAAAGGCTGCCCGAAATTCAGCATGAGACACGTTTTTATTCAATGGGTCAGCAGGTTGCTGACCATCATTATTTCTTCTCGCTCGATGTGGAGGCATATTTCTGAAAGAGGAGAGCATGAATCAATAGCAGAAAGACACTAAGCACGATAGAATTCTGAAAGAAATAATCACACTTTTTCCTAAAATGTCTTATAGCCTCTTGCTCATCATAAGAGGATGAAATAAGTATAATAACACATATGAGTCATCATATAATTTGTCAATCACTTTTAGTTCGTCAAGAATATCAATTCTCATAATGTAAATATCATTTAAATCTTTTGAAAGAATAACTTTCACAATTCCACTTTCAAATCACTTCACCGTTCACCATAGACACAAGGAAACACACACACACTGGGAGATCCTATAACCGACATAAACCATATGAGCTACATGGATTCCAACGTACAACCCACGTTGGGGAGAGTCGTCCTATCCTTGCCATCAGAGTAGGACTATCGATATTAAATCCACACAAACTAGTGATCACTATATAAATTAGCCTTAGGCTCACTCCTACGGGGGCACGTAGTTCTAGAGAAGTAAGGTCGCTTTATACCTCCCACTCGGTGCTAAAGATTTCTCCCGGACTTAGCTCAGATCATTTCAAAGACAATTCACAACAAAACAATTTCAGTAATATATAAATATACATCGGGAGCCATCATGCTTCCCATCTATCAAAATCAACCACATTGTGGATTTCTTTCACACTCAAGTTCAAAACAACTTCATTAAGACCAAAAGGTCAAATCATTCAAAATATCTCAAATATTCAACATCAACGTGCTTATAACACACACTTTCTCAAAAAAACACAATTTCCAATGGGGATTCACGACCCAAATATCAAAATCATGATAAATATCGTTCAAGATTCATGCTTTATATCTCCACACATGTAAATTAATATTTCAAAATCATAAACATCAAGATTTCATAATAAGTATCATAAGATATGGGTTCATGCTTCAAATTCATAAAAATCAAATGAAAATCATGCCTTTGTAAAGAAAATTTATTTTTGGGCACAAGAACGAAAGAGAGTTCTTGTTGAAAAATCCCACATACCTTGAATGACGAACTTTAGATCGATGCTCATTTTTGAGATGTTAATCGTGCCTTTGAATGATAGTTCTCGGAGTTCTTGAACTAGGAACTTGGAATCTTGAATAAATTTGCAGATTAAATGGTGAACTTTGGAGGTTGTTGAAGTTGGATGTAGGAGCTTAGGGTTTTCTTTTTGAGGGAATTTGATGAAATATAACATATAATGCTTCTAATAGGCTTTAATATAGGGTTTGGACGGATTTTGGGTGAGGGCGAATGACCAAAACACCCCTAAAATTCAAATAATTCTCGAATCTATCCTTTGGTGGACTGTTTTGATAGTCTGAAGTAGATCAACCATAACGTTTTACTCAGATATCCAAATTGGATGAAACCAATTTCATTAGAAAGAGGACTCTCATATATTTCCGTTGATATATAGTATCTTACCCAGATCATTGTGTACAAGGAGTTATGATTGCTTGAAGTTGACCCAAAAATTTGCTTTTGGTAGGCTAAAGTAGATCGACCATAACTTTTTGCTCTGATAGACAAATTGGATGAAACTAATTTCATTGGAAAGAGGACTCACAGAGCTTTCTGTTGATTTATAGTAGATCACCCAGATCATTATGTACAAGGAGTTATGATCATTTAAATTTGGAGTAAAAATACACCATGCCTCAGTACTTTTTCCTGCACATTTTACTGTTCATTACTATTCACGGTTCGATCGGAATGTTCATAACTCGTGGCTCGGGTGTCCGTTTTGGATGATACACATATTTTTGGAAAGATTATTTGATACTCTACGGAATGGTGGGTCATAATCTAAGACATTCTGCACGAAAAATTTATAATTCATTCTAGAAGATAGAACCTAACACGTTTACGCACAAAATGCCAACGAAAAATTTCCTGGGGTATTACAAAATGCTACAGAAGGAAGGGTTCCACTAGTTTAAGCAAGATTATGAGGCTTTCAATACACTAAAACAGGCACTGGTTTCTGAACCAGTGCTAGCCTTAGCACTTGTCTAATTATTCCTTGCCTTTTATTGTGGAGATAGATGTTAGTAGTAAGAAACTGGAGTTGAGTTAATGCAACAAGGACACCCTATTGCTTATATAAGCAAGTCTTTAGCTCCTAAACATCAAGTTACGTTTGTATATGATAGATAATTGGTTGCTCTCATTTTTTTAGTTACCAAATGGTCACTTTGCTGACAACCATTTTATAGTGAGAACAGATCAAAAGGGTTTGAAACACCTACTTGATCAACCAATTCACACTGATTTCCAAATTGCTGGTACATCAAAACTAATGTCTTTTGATTTTAGTATTAAGTACAGTGTTGTTGATGCATTTCATGAATGCTTGATGTTGAATTATTAGCCATCTCATCACTCACTGCACGTAATGAGTTTTACATGAAGATTAAGGCATCTTGGGAGGTGGATCCTGCACAGGTTATTACTCAGAAAGTTCTGACACAGCTTTTTAAATCTTACACTTGGTGCGATGATCAGCTCAAATGAAAAGGAAGGGTAGTTATAGGTGATGATCAACGGTTGAAGATTGACTTTATTTCCTTATGGCATAGTACTCCACAAAGTGGACATTCAGGCATGGATG
>NW_025867239.1:0-1968 GCF_002878395.1 Capsicum annuum
CCCAGTGGTTCTATGCAAGAGTTCACCATTCCTACTTGGAAGTGGGAAGAAGTTAACATGGACTTCGTGACACGTTTGCCTAGAACTCGTCATCAACATGATTCAATCTGGGTCATTATAGATAGAATGACCAAGTCAGCTCATTCCTTCCTGTTCGTACTTCTTATTCCGTCGAGGATTATGCAAAACACTATATCAGGGAGTTAGTCAGATTACACGGTGTTCCACTATCTATCATCTCAGACAGAGGTACCCAATTCACTTCTCAGTTTTGGAAAGCATTCCAAAAGAGTCTCAGTACCCAAGTCCATCTCAGCACAGCGTTTCATCCTCAGACAGATGGTCAAGCAGAGAGGACCATTCAGAATCTTGAAGATATGCTAAGGGCATGTGTAATTGACTTCAAGGGAAGTTGGGACGACCACTTGCCTTTGATTGAGTTTGCATATAATAATAGCTATCATTCTAGTATTTAGATGGCTCCATTCGAAGCTCTCTATAGTAGGAGATATAGATCTCCAATTGGTTGGTTCAAAGTTAGTGAGGCCTCAGTCATAGGTGCTGACTTAGTATTCGACCTTAGAGAAAGTTCAGTTGATCATAGAGAGACTTCGGGCTGCTCAGAGCTGATAGAAGTCTTATGCAGATGTTCATAGAAAGGATCTCGAGTTCGAGGTCAATGACTATGTCTATCTTAAGATCTCTCCCATGAAGGAAGTGAAGAGGTTCGGAAAGAAAGGGAAACTCAGTCCTTGGTATATCAGTCCCTTTAGAATTCTTTGTTGCTTCGGCAATGTAGCTTATGAGCTTGAGTTGCCTTCAGATCTAGCCTCAGTCTATCCAGTCTTCCATGTCTCTTTGCTAAAGAAGTGCATAGGTGACCCAACAGTTGTTATCCCTATTCAGAGCATCGACATTCAGAATAGACTCTCTTATGAAGAGATTCCAGTTGAAATCTTAGATTATCAGACTCGTAGATTGAGGAACAAAGAAGTCCCTCTAGTCAAGGTTCTTTGGCAAAATCAGTCTTATGAGGGAGCTACTTGGGAATTAGAAGCACATATGTGTACCAAGTATCCTTACCTCTTCCTCGCCAATTCAGATCAAGCTCAAGGTAACAGTTCTCCTTAATCTTAGTCAGTTCATGTTCATGTTTCCAGTATAAACTTGGTACCTATTAACCATTTCATACTCAGTCATGCATTCATGTGTCAGTTGCCCATGCATCAGATATGCACGAGTTCAGTATGTTTAGCATGTCAGTCATAAGATCAAGTTTCAGTTCTTCATGTTCAGTTCAGGTTCTATTGTCTTGTATCCCTTCTCAATAAATTCTCGTTCGAGGACGAATGTTCCCAAGAGGGAGATATTGTAATACCCCGCATGTTTCTAAGTTAGGAAGTGAATAAGTATTCCTACATATGAAATCTCCTATCCTGTGATTCATACTTGAGTACATGACTTACAATGAATATCCTAGTGATAGGATAGCTTATGATGCATTAAACATGTTCATATGAGTCACTTAAGGTAATACAAGCTAAGAGTTTTTGAATCCATCAAGTTTTAGTGTCTGATTTTGCAAGGGTCATCTTTGAACGAGTATAACTCAATTTTAATGTGGTATTTTGGCTGATTTAGACCCACCAAATTGTAGAGAATCGAATTAGCTTTCCAACAAGACCAATTTTGCCTTAATCCAATACCTGAGCAAAAAGTTATGCCCATTTTTGTGAGAGATAGGAAGCATAGGCGATTGGTTAGGCTCCGCCTACCCCAAGCATAGGCGATTGGTTAGGCACCGCCCAACCCAAGCATAGATGATTGGTTAGGCACCGCCCAACCCAAGCATAGGCGATCACTTAGGCGCCGCCTAAGTCAATTCTAGGTGTTAAAAACACTCTGTTTTGAGTTATTTTAAAGGTAATTAAGTCTTTAAATACTCCTTACACGTCCCTAAACTTAACC
>NW_025867240.1:0-2391 GCF_002878395.1 Capsicum annuum
AAATTTGGGGGAAGGCCTAAAGACCAAAACAATATCATTAACATTCATAATGCATAATAAAATCATGGATTTCAAAACCTTTTTCTAAATTCATGCTTGATAGATCTTTAAATCATACTTGAATGTTTCAATGAGCCCATGTAGTTTTAGGATAAACCCCACATACCTTAAATTATAAGATCTGAAAGATAGAACCTGGATCTAGATAGATGAAATCCACATTTTGATCCGTTTCTTGAGTATCTTCACTTAGGAAGATGAATTCTTGATCTATGGAAGGGAAAGAAACTTGAATCTTGATTTGTTTCTTAGAGATCTTGAACTGGAGGATTGATTTTCTTGATTTCTTGATCTTAGAGGAAACCCTAGTTTCCATTTTGTTCTTGAGAGTAGAGAGGATTGAGATGTTTTAAAACTGATAATATATGGATTATATGCTTAGGGTTCAATTTATATTCGTGGAGAAGGTTTCTGGAGTGAGGGAAAGACCAAAATACCCCTACAAAATCACTTTCCAGTTGCTGAAAAGGCTGATAAGCCGTCAAATCTGTGATAGCCCGTTAGCCCAAGTCATCACCTAGGAGCTGAAATTTATGAGTTTATGCCTAAGGCTGACGACATATTCTGATAAGTCGTCAGATTTGTGACAAGCCGCTAGAATTGTTGTCACTAAGTTGCCAGGTTGATATTCTGGACTAAAGTGGGCATAACTCTTTGCTTCGATATCAGATTTTAGGAAAATTGGTGGAGTTGGAAAGAGGACTCAGATACCTTTAATTTTATATATAGTAGGTCACCCAGTTCATCCTATACAATGAATTAATTTCAATTGAAGTTGACTCAAGTTTCAATGCTCACTCAAACTCGAACGATAGGAAAGCTTTCAACTCATCTTTGAGTTTGGGGACCTCTATGATCTCAATTTATAATCAAATAGGTTACCACAGTACATAATTGATTAGAATTCTAAATTTGCATAGGATTTATGGCTTTTGGATCATCTACGCATAGAAATGACAATTTTTGTTCTAGCTCGAGATGTGGGGTGTTACATTATCTCTCCCTTGGGATCATTCGTCCCCGAATGATGGGTAGAAATGTTGAAGTCTTAAAGGTATGGAATAATTTGGACATGATATGTCTCCTAATAAAGAATATACTGATCTGAAACAGTTAAATTTCCATCATGAAATGGAATTCTGAGTTGACTTGCCCTTACTTGCTTTAAGGAGCTGATTCATGCTGAGAATTTAGGATTCACTTGAGGTGTTCATGATCTAATCATACGTATCGAATTGAGAAGTGATAACTTATGTAAGTATGAATCTTGAGACAACAAGATTTAGATCGTACAAAGGTATTACACTACCTGAGCTAAAATACTTGGGAAAATAGAGATTATGAGTTGAACTCTTATGAACTGAGTCATGACTACATAGCTGAGTCTGAAACATGATACTTGGACTGAACTGAATTTGCAATTTACATGGATGGAATATATTATCTCTTGGGATGGTCGTACGTATGAGACTTCGGATAGTAGGACTGTGTGAAAAGGAGGAAAAACACAGTAACTTGTCTGCTTGGCTGTTAAACTGAATTGTTGGATACACAGACTGAATTATACTGGACACTTATACTTAACTAGAGTATCTCTCCAACACTCTTTCTAAATAAGTCCTAGTAGCATTAGGGAGCAACGAATCATGGGCATGAGTTGCACAAGACATCCAACAAAGGAATTACAACAATGACACCACTCTATAGCATGAAATATAAACATATAACTCATAACCTAGGATAGAATTACCAGGCCTTAGGCAATGGAACTTCTTACTTTCAAGCTTAGCGCACTACTCGAATACTCCCTTAACTATATTATTCCCTTTAAATACCATACTCATTTGATTCAACTTAGAATTCTTATATGGGCATTGACAAATCTTTCTAATAATGCCTAAAGTAACATAAGTCCTCTCACCATGATCAAGCCTAACTTCAAATCACAAAATACAACATGCCACATCACGATACTAGTCTAAACCATATGATTCAATCTTCTATCTCTCTCTCTCTCTCTCTATATATATATATATGTATATATATTATAGATCACACCCTAAGCATATCGTGCCTTACCACTTCAATGACTAACTCTGATCTCTTACTATGGATTCACTAGCGCATATTGTGTTCCTTTACTAAAATCCCAACATGTCATTCAAGTCTATCTTTATAACCACATATGAAATTCAAGGCAAACACCCATGAAAACACACTTCATATATTATCTAAACCACTATCAATATAACTCCTACGGACTACCCCAAGAACATACACACACAAATTTTCACTAACCATCACATATATCAAAGACTTGGCCCCAGATCT
>NW_025867241.1:0-1243 GCF_002878395.1 Capsicum annuum
TAAGGCATAGGTGGGTTTCATACTTGCACCATATTAAACCACCTAAACTTCATGGTTTTCAATTAACAAACATATATATTCCATGAGAACACCTTTAGACATCACATTGAAACTTAAATAACAATCGTCAACATGTACATACTTATATCACCACAAAAAGTTTACAAAATAATATTTAAAACATGGTTCTTGAGCTCTATGAACGGATTAGATCCATAGATGAACACTACACATACCTTAGTGATTGAATCTTGAAAGAGATCTAATGTTTCTAAAGGTTGCTGAAGAATTCCTTAGGCTTGCTCTTGAGGAGAAGATCTTGAGAGAAAACCCTAATCTTATGGTTGAGAGTGTAAGAGAGGGTTTTTAAGATGCTTAACTGAAGAAAAATGGGGAAAAATTATGCCTCTTTAGGGTTATAAGTCGTGGAAGGTGAAGGAAATGACCAAAATACCCTTATAAAATAAATTCCCAGTTGCTGAAAATCATAGCTGACGACATTTGTGACAAGGCATCAAAAATATGACAAGCCATCAAAAATGTCGTCACACAGGAGCTGGAATTGATGGTTTCTGCTTAAGTCTGACGACATTTGTGACAAGGCGTCACAAATGTGGTAAGCTACCACGAATGTTGTCACTTAGGAACTGGTTTCTGCCTAAGGCTGACGACATTTGTGACACGACGTCACAAATTGGTAAGCTACCATAAATGTCATCACTTAGGAGATGGTTTCTGCATAAGGTTGACGACATTTGTGACAAGGCATCACAAATGTGGTAAGCTACCACTAATATCATCGCACTTTTTCCATCCTGACATGCTGGAGTAAAATAGGAATAACTCTTTGCTCCGATATCGAACTTAGGCAAAATTGGTATCGTTGGAAAGATAATTCAATTATATATCTGTTGATAGGTCATGATCTTAAAAATTCCAAGTATAATAAGAGATATGCTCATTTGAAGTTGATTATACCAATATCCTTCTCAAAAATTCAATTGGTCTGGAATGTTTTGATTCGTCTGATAGTTGGGAGTTATTTGAAGCCTTAATATACATCTAAATTTCTTATAAAACTATAAAATAACCATTATGTACTATGCATAAGCTTGGTACATGGCTCTAATATTGGTTTGGATTTTTAGGGTATTACAGTATCTCCCCCTTAGAAACATTCGTCCTCGAATAATGACTGCTTGAGAAGGGATAAAAGATAAAATGATGCATACACTGATCATTC
>NW_025867242.1:0-1994 GCF_002878395.1 Capsicum annuum
AGAGTTTGTAAAAAATATGCTTGTTATACTGCTTATTCAGACATACAGTATTTTCTTACTTGATGTTGCTGCATTCGAATTTGGAAAGCAAATTACACGGCTGACTTGTTAATGTAGGATATCATATCATGTGCTATGTCGGAAATGCACTCCTATCAATGTACTGTGAGTGTGAAGTATTGACGAGGCATATGACGCGTTAGAGGAAATAGCAGAGAAGGATGTTGTCTCTTGTGTAGCTCACTGTCTCAATCAATTTTCAGTTCTAAACAAAAGAAGTTTGATCTTTGTAGTTGTGTTTGTTACTTTTTTCAATTGTAAGATGATATATGTGGAAAATGGGGTCCCTCTAAATTCTTGTTTTCTTTAATTCTTGTTTTCTTTAACTTTAGCTTTAAAGATCCAATTTTTACTCGAGAATCACAGTAATATGAACAATGAGTTGTCGAAGAAAACTGGTTTACTTATGTAGAACCAACCAAAAAGAATAAATTGCTCTCTGTGGTTTAAAATAATTTTGATACTGTAAAAATAAAAGATTGAAAGTTTAAATTTTGATTGAAGTGATAAAGACTTTTACTTTAAAAAAACAAATACTAAAAAAGAAGTATTAATATATTTAAAATCAAGTGGGTCCAATAAGGGTAAAAAGGTAATTATGCCTTTAAAAATTTTCCAAATAAGAAAAGATGACATTTATTTTGGGACGGACAAAAAAAGAAATGGCGACACATAATTGGGGACGGAGGGAGTAGTATTTTTATTTGGTTCGAAGGATATCATGTGCCTCAGCAGAGAAGTAAAGTTCTGCTCTCCTCTCTTTCTCTTACGTATCTAGTTCTATAGCTTGACCCTTACTTTTATGATGTAAGGGCAGAACATATGTCAAAAGTTATTTAATTTCGCTATTATGGGTATTTTTGGGGGTGTTGGAGACTTAATTAAAAAGTATTAATACTATGTAATATTGATTGGTAATATTTATGTCTATTAACATTCTAAAATTAAATTATAAAATATTATTTTTTTAAAGTGGGCTGGCCCGTGAGGCCCGCAACCCACAGAGTAATAGTGTGGGCTTGATATTTTTTGGCTCATCATTTTGATAGGCTAGCCCAACTTGACCCGTCAAACTCAAAGTCCGTGTGGGCTAGCTCAGATGGGCTAAGCCAACCCGTATTGACATCTCTGCAAAAAAAAAAAAACTCTACATTATTGATACTCAAAGGAGACTTTAGAATCTTGAAGAATGCGCGGAGGCGAATTCAGAATTTCAAAACGTGGATGTATGAATGTGAAATTCATCAAGATGACCTACATTATGCATATTATACTAGACAAGGAGCCCAGAAATGGGGACAAAACAAGAACAAATTCCATGAGAATGTGCACCAAGATCATAAATAACTTACACACCAGGATCATCTAGGCTCTAGGGTACCCCCCCACCCCCACGCAAAACTTTCATCGTCACCCTGTAAGACGAGGCCAACTTATCGAAAGATGGACATTGCTTCAGTTCATACAACCTTTCGATAGGTACTTGTTAGATCTTATTAAGCTTTTCTGCTACGACAATAGGATTTGCTTTTGCTATTGCATTCTGACCAGCATTCCTATAATCAAACGGGCAGTTGTGTTTGTCTGAATAACGATGAACTGCGCAGAAAAGATCACCACATTTGCAACTGAACCCCGTTAAGCCCACACGCTTACGACAAGCTGTGCACTTTTTCAGACCCTATTTTGACTTCACTTGTGAAATCTGAGAGGCTAAATCTGCAGATGCAACCGCGGCACCTGCAAGAGCAAGTTCTGATTCATCGCTACTTGAGCTTCTGCGTACGACGTCTTGGCTGGATGCAGCTGCAAGCTTTACATGTTCCTGCTTCAGTAGTATCATGTCCTTTTGACACTTGGAACACATATTCATCGTAGCTGCACTACCGAAAAAACCACAGTCGTTGATGCAGAGGACGGGGTCTTCTGGAGCT
>NW_025867243.1:0-1997 GCF_002878395.1 Capsicum annuum
TTTATTTATCAACATTGTTAAAAAATATTCAATGTAGATTGTCCCTAGCTTCTGATCTTGGTCGTGCTGTAAATAAAAATGATTATTTAACCGTTACTTGTCATTGGATGGATAGTAATTTCGTGATGCAAAAACGTATTCTTGCTTTTTTATATGATGAAGATCGTAAACATACTGGACAATTTATTGCTGATTCTATTGTTAAAATTGCCGGATATTATGATATCGAAAAAAAAAATTTATGTATTGCTTTTGATAATGCTTCTAACAACAAGACTGCTTTAACAAAAATAAAATCTACGCTATCTCCGCCCTTGCCTGAAATTTTTCATATTAAGTGTGCATGTCATATATATAATTTAATTGTAAAAGATGGGCTTGACTTTTTTGAGCTTTATATTGAAAAAAATTGTCTTGCCGTTGGTTTTATTCAAGGAAATAATCGTAGATCGAGAATTAGAGAATTTAAAGTTAAATGTCAAGAAAATGGACTTACACCGATTTTGATGCCCGGGGAAATTGATACTAGATGGAATTCTACGAATGAATTTTTAAAAACTAGTTATAAATATAGAATTCCTATTACACTAGCTTTTAACCAACATTGCGGTTCATTTGCTGATTCTGCTGATTGCATGCTACAAAATTCTGATTGGGTTGTAATTAATGATCTTGTTAAGTTTTTAGAAAAATTTTATGTAGCTACGGTTGAATTTTCCGGTGCTTATTATCCTACTGTTTGTAATTTATGATTTAAATTGTTGGAACAGTGTTGATGAGAGAACTTACACATTAACTTATTGGGAAGAGCTGAAATATTATCTTTGGACGACACCAGAGGATCGTAGACGATGGATCAACACGTTGGATTGGTGGAGGAGTAATGAAACACAATATCCTATGCGTTCAAGATTAGCTAGAGATATCTTGAATGTTCCAATGTCAACCGTTGCATCAGAGAGCGCCTTTAGTCAGGGACGACAGCAGCTTGGAGACAACCGACACTCATTGGGAAGCAATGCAATGAATGTTCTAGTTTGCCTCAGAGATTGGATTAGAGTGGAAAGAAGAAAGCAAGGAATGGAACCGGAGCCGAGCGACGAGCTGAAACTTGAAGAAATTATGACTTCATGGGAGAACTCAACAGAATCAAGTCCAATGCATGGTTTTGCCCCCGTTGACTTCGACTATCCTATGCAAGTTCCCATTAATATTACTATGTATGAGTTGGAAAAAATGATGCATAATTTATAGATTTTTCATTCACGAAAATTATAAATTTTGGATCATTTTGCAATCAATAAAATTCCCCAAATACATTCACTCCTTAGTCCTTGTTTTTTTATTTTTTTTCATTTAACGATATAAAATTTTACATTGAATTTCTAGTTTTCTACTTTAAACTAAAAACTTACTTCTAATATATTATTAATTTATTGCCAAATATTATTAATTTATTATATTAAGTAGCATATGATTTGTATATTTGTGCATATATCTTCTATAGAAGTGTATATTTAACGTATACATGTGTATATGTTTTATAAATTAGTATATAAGTATATCTACATATATTGTAATGTATATATAATGTAGTATATTTTATAAGTAGTAGTATATATACATTGAATGGTGTGTATACACGTATATATATCTTCTATAGAAGTCTATATTTAACGTATACATGTGTATATGTTTTATAAATTAGTATATAACTATACAAATATATATTGTAATGTATATATATTATAGTATATTTCATTTAAAGTATTAGATATACATAGAATAGAGTGTATATATGTGAATGGATCTTCTATAGACGTGTATATTTAACGTATACATGTTTATATATTTTATAAATTCGTATATAACTATAGAAATATATATTGTAATGTATATATATTGTAGTATATCTCATTTAAAGTATTACATATACATGGAATAGAGTGTATATATGTGAATAGATCTTCTATAGACGTGTATATTTAATGTATACA
>NW_025867244.1:0-3005 GCF_002878395.1 Capsicum annuum
TTTGATTATAGTTAATTGATTATTTAATTATCTTTATAATTTGCTAAAAACTCAAATAAGGTAACAATTATTTTATTCTCAATTATAGATTTTCTTATATTCAAACTTTTATTGTTTAACTAAAATAGTTCAAATTTAATTGTTTTAAGGCATGACATCTTTTTGTCTATAAATCTTTTTTAATACATAAGAAATGCTAAAGTCATACAATAATATCCTTTATTTTTATAATCCAAACTTACCATTTAAAAATCATTTAATTTGAATTAATAAGATCATAGTATATTGCACAAAATCAATCAATTAATTATATGAATTTTTATTAAATAAATAATGTACAAAATTATTGTAATAAAACTATACAATCAACTAATTCATTTCAATTAATTAGAATCAATTTTATGATCATAATATATAGACTCAAGTTCTTTACATTTAATGTTGTAAATTTTAAAATATATTTATGGCTAAAGTAGAAGTCAGTGTTCGTTATTTTTGTAACCAATATATGTATATCAATTACGAAACTTTGCATATATTTTTTAATTAAAATAATTGTCAATATTAACTGATTTCTAACTCAATTTAATCTAATTAATTTGATAACAATTAAATTATTATTAATATTATATATTTATTTACCATAAATCTGCCCTAATTTTACAGCTTGATTGTAGTTAATTAATCTACAATTACATAAAGGGCTCAAATGCGAAAACAATTGATATTAATTACCTTTATAATTTCGGCAATTCAATCCCATGAATTTCTCATGTTTTTTATAGATTGATTATACTAAATTGATATCAATTACCTTTTTAATTTTGGGAAGAATTTTTAAAAGGTAACAATTATTTTTCTTCTTAATTACTGATTTATTTCTCAAAAAATTATTATAAATTTATAATTTGATTATAGTCAATTGATTATTTAATTATCTTTATAATTTGCTAAAAGCTCAAATAAGGTAACAATTTTTTTTCTAAATTACGGATTTTCTTATATTCAATCTTTTATTATTTTACTAGAATAGTTCAAATTTAATTGTTTTGAGGGATGACAACTTTTTGTCTCTAAATCTTTTTTAATACATAAGAAATGCTAAAGTCATACAATAATCTAGTTTTTTTTTATAATCCAAACTTACCATTTATAAATTATTTCATTTGAATTAATAATATCATAGTAGCTTGCACAAAATCAATTAATTAAATATATGTATTTTTATATAAAAAATGATGTACGATATAATTGTAATAAAATTACACAATCAACTAATTAATTTCAATTAATTAGAATCAATTTTATGATCATAATATATAGACTCAAGTTCCTTAAATTTAATGTCGTAAATTTTAAAATATATTTATGGCTAAAGTAGTAGTCAGTGTTCGTTGTTTTTTTTACCAATATATGTATATCAATTACGAAACTTTGCATATATTTTTTGTTAAAATAATTGTCAATATTAACTGATTTCTATCTCAATTTGATCTAATTAATTTTATAAAAATAAAATTATTACTAATATTATATATTTATTTACCATAAATCTATCCTAATTTTATAGCTTGATTATATTTAATTTATCTACAATTACATAAAGGACTCTAATATGGAAACAATTGATATTAATTACTTTTATAATTTCAAAAATTTATTCCCAAGAATTTCACATATTCTTATAGTTTGGTTATATCAAATTTATATTAATTACCTTTATAATTTTGGGAAGAATTTTAAAAAGGTAATGATTATTTCTTTTCCTAATTACTGATTTATTTCTCAAAAATTTCTTATCAATTTATAATTTGATTATTTAATTATCTTTATAATTTGCTAAAAACTCAAATAAGGTGACAATTATTTCTTTTTTTAATTACGGATTATTTTCTTAAATTCAATCTTTCATTGTTTCACTAAAATAGTTCAAATTTAATTGTTTTGAGGGATGACATTTGTTTATCTATAAATCTTTTTAATACATAAGAAATACTAAAGTCATACAATAATCTCCTTTAATTTTATTATCCAAACTTATCATTTAAAAATCATTTCATTTGAATTAATAAAATCATAGTAGATGGCACAAAATCAATCAATTAATTATATGTATGTTTATTAAATAAAAGATGTACGAAATTATTAAAATAAAACTATACAATTAACTAATTAATTTCAATTAATTAGAATCAATTTTCGGATCATAATATATAGACTCAAGTTCCTTAAATTTAGTGTTGTATGTAAATTTTAAAATATATTTATAGCTAAAGTATTAGTCAACGTTTGTTGTTTTTTTACCAATATATGCATATCAATTATGAATCTTTCCATATATTTTTTTATTAAAGTAATTGTCAATATTAACTAATTTCTAGTTCAATTTAATCTAATTATTTCGATAGCAATAAAATTATTATTAATATTATATATTTATTTACCATAAATCTGTCCTAATTTTATAGCTTGATTATATTAAATTAATCTACATTTGTATAAAGGGCTCAAATACGAAAATAATTGATATTAATTACCTTTATAATTTTGGAAATTCAATCCCATGAATTTCTCATGTTTTTATAGATTGATTACATTAAATTGATATAAATTACCTTTTTAATTTTGGAAATAATTTTAAGAAGGTAACAATTAATTATTTTCCTAATTACTAATTTATTTTTCAAATATTTCTTATAAATTTATAATTTAACTATAGTCAATTGATTATTATTATCTTTATAATTTGCTAAAAACTCAAATAAGGTAACAATTATTTTTTTCCTAATTACGGATTTTTTTATATTCATTCATTTATTTGTTTACAAAAATAGGTCAAACTTAATTATTTTGAGGGATGACACCTTTTTTTAATATTTTTTATTCAGAATGATTACAATATTTTTGATATAAATTGATCAGTTACAATTTATTAATTGGTTATTCTCTTAAATAATATTTTCTTGTAATATTTCTTTTCGTCAATTGTAATGAAATCATTCATA
>NW_025867245.1:0-3377 GCF_002878395.1 Capsicum annuum
TTAGTGTTGACTGTCATTTTTAGATGAATTTTTCGTTTCTTTGTTTTAAAAGGAGACATTTATTGTCTTTTCTTTCTTTTCTTTATTTTAATTTTATCTTTCTTGAGTCAGTTATCAAAATAAAAATTGTCATTATTTTTTTCGCTCCTGGTCTTTGAGTCAAGTCCGTGTCAAAACAAGTGAGAAAAGATTTCAAAACTGGCTACCAGCTTCTTTAATTGGACAAAGCAAGACAAAAGCTAGCACATAAAAGAGACATAATTCTGAGCCCAAAAAAGGCATGCAGGAAGTTTTATCAACAGAGAAGTCGGGGAACTCATGGAAATACTAAGGTTCAAAGGGTTTATTTGAGAAACACGACAAAGCAGAAATACTGCATTTGTTTCTGAGTCACACTTAACAAGCTGAGTTTGGGTCAATGATACAGCAAGTTAATTACATATGCTAATGGTTGGAAGAAAAGCTAAATGTGATGGGGGCAGGAGCAATTGCCTCAAAATCCAAAGCCAAAAACTAGCCACTATGTTTTTAAACTCACAAGTTTTCTTTGTATGTAATAGGAATACATGTTGCATTCAGATCAAGGATTTCGGAGCCTAAACATCAAAGACCGTAATTTCTCACCTCAACAAATGCAAAAGGCAAGGTTGCTGCACAGGTTTGGTAATCAAAACCACAGTAAAACTCATAATTCAAGATCTCTAGGAAACACGTTTCCTTGTTTTGGTAATTCAAGCAGCTTTGGTAAGGAGACGCACTCTATTATTTTGATAATTCAAACAACATTGGTAAGGAAGCACACTTACTTGATTGGTTAATTCGAATTTTTCTTCTTTGGTAATCCACTTCCTAACTTAAGTCTTGATTCCTAGAAGACGTACCTTTTAGTCGAGTCATTAACCTTGACTCCTAGAAGATGTACCTTTTAGTCGAGTCATCCCCTTTGATTCCTATAAGATGTACCTTTTAGTCGAGCCATTCCCTTTGGCCCCTAGAAGATGTACCTTTTAGTCGAGTCATTTCCTTTGATTCCTATAAGACGTACCTTTTAGTTGAGTCATTCCCTTTGATTCCTAGAAGACGTACCTTTTAGTCGAGTCATCCCCTTTAATTCCTATAAGACGTACCTTTTAGTCGAGTCATCCCCTTTGATTCCTAAAAGACGTACCTTTTAGTCGAGTCATCCCCTTTGACCCCTAGAAGACGTACCTTTTAGTCGAGTTATTTTCCTTGATTCCTATAATACGTACCTTTTAGTCGAGTCATTCCCTTTGATCCTATAAGATGTACCTTTTAGTCGAGCCATCCCCCTGGATTCTTATAATACGTACCTTTTAGTCAAGTCATCCCCCTTAATTCCTAAAAGACGTACCTTTTAGTCGAGTCATTCCAATTAACTCATAGAAAATGCATTTCTTTATTTGGGATAATTTTATTTTCAATTTTGATATGATTTCAGGAGCATTCCCAAAGAACAGGGTGAATAAATGGAAAACCAAGAAACAAGGGGAAGAAATTGAAAGTTAAACAGATTGAAAAATAGAAAGTTATGAGCCCGCCTGCGGAACGGGGTGAAAAAAAATTGAAAGCATAGCAACAAGTTGATGAAATAGCAAGTCAGGAACCCACTTGGAGAACAGGGTGTAGAAATTGAAAAGCATAGAAACAAGTTGATGAAATAGCAAGTCAGGAGCTCGCCTGCAAATAGGGTGAAAAAATTGAAAGCATAGCAACAAATTGATGAATAGCAAGTCAGGAATTCGCCTGGAGAATAGGGTGTAGAAGTTGGAAAGCATAGAAACAAGTTGATGAAATAGCAAGTCAGGAACCCACCTGGAGAACAGGGTGAAGAGATTGAAAGGCAAGCTACAAGTTGAAGAAAGTGCAAGTAAGGAGCCCGCCTGAAGAATAGGGTGATGAAACACAAGTCATGGAAAGCTGCATAGATTAGAATTTTTGTAATTTCATTTATGTTTTAACTTGTAGTTTTCATTTTTGATGTAATAACAGAGCCGCGGACCGAAATCTCGACGGGACCTCACTGGACTCTCCAACTCGATATTGTCATTCTCTTTCCAATCCTTTGAGACACCCGTGACTTGATTCCCTCATAAATTGGGTAGGTAGGATGTCCTAAGTCAAGACTTGGTGTCCCTCCTTCCTTCTATTTCATTCTTTTAATAATGGTCGGGACAAAATTCTGTCTTGTTTTCTACTTCTTTGTCGGAAAACATTTCATGTTTACATTCAAAGAGGACATGATGTAGACACCTAATTTTGTCCCTCCCAAGTCCAATTTTTTTCATTTTTAGCTCATATTACCACGCACTCTTAGCCACGTAATTATACCCTCCATAAAATGACAAAAATAACAATCCTTAACAAATTTTATCTTATTTTGATCCCATCCTAACAAACTTTATCCTAATCACCTACCTCTACACCCCCTCACCCCACCTACCCATGTGACCTTACCCCCCACCCCATATTTATTTTTCTTTCTAACAAACTTTCTAAAAGGAAACAAAAGGAGGGATCCACAAGGATAAACAGAAAAGGCATATACATACACCCTATACATAATTCAAAGGGTGGCCCACAGGAGAAAGATACTCTCACTAGTAAATTCCACTGAGGAGAAATCTCAATTTCCATTAACGGATTTCCATCAAAAGGTACAAACATCATTCTCACATACACACAACCATGGAGGATTTTCTTCCCCACTTTTCTCTCACCCACATGCACTAACACATACCCACTTCATTCCTCACAGATAGACGCACAAACTAACACACACATATCCGGGCAAAAAGGGAGTTTCCTTGCCTTAGGTTACTGTTTCGGCGACCATTTTGCCGAAATCAGTTTTAGTTCATCATCCGCGATACGTGCTTCATCGAAATCATCTTTAGGTCATTATTGTTGACCTGTTCAACCCTTGAAATATCCCCCAAATCCCTACGATTTTCTTGATTTTAGAAAAGATTTAGCTGAAATTCAGTCCATTCCAGTCAGCTTTTGTGTTTGGTAGCTCCTCAGAGATCGAACTCGCATGGGTCGTTGGTTTTCTGCCGAAACTTGGGTCTCAATTTTTCTGTAGGCGTTTGATTCTAACGTCGATTGGTTCATATTGGGACTTTGCATTACTTTTTGAATCCGTTCGGGGGAATTTTTTTGACACTGATTAATTTTGATTTGAGTTGGGATTTTGTCACTGTTGAGGGTTCCTATTCGAGCTTTTGGATTTGGACCCCTTTAACTCTTATTATCATCATAAATCATCCTCGGAAGGTCCATTTCTTTAACCCTCTTCTTTCCCTTTATTCTTTTATTGAAATGGTTGTGATTATGTGTGATGTGATTATTCTTTGTTG
>NW_025867246.1:0-1468 GCF_002878395.1 Capsicum annuum
AAATATGAATAAAATATTTGAAAAACCATTTACACCAAAAACACAAAAAGACCACTTGTTCATACCCCCACAAGTTAACACATACCGAGATAGCCTAAACCAAGACAAAAAAGTTTACAACTACACCGCCCAGAAATACATAGAAAATATATACAGAGTACAAACCTTTCTAAACCATAACCCCAGAGCTACAAACATCAAAGAACTAAATACCAACTATATAACCCAAAAATTACAAGGATATAACAAACTAATTGCACTAACCAAAACTAACCCAAGCCTAGATAAAACCTGTTTTGACTATGGACTATTAAACACCATATATACCCAAGACGGAGAAGAATTAACAGCTATGGAAGAATTATACAAGATATTCACCACCTACAAAAGAATAACGAAAGGAAATTTATTTTATATAAAGTGTTATACTGCACCGGCAGAGATACTTTATGATGAAATAAAACTAGTTATACAAGTTGTAAAGATAGGACTAACTAGAGATATGATCATACCAGAAGATATTACACAGCAACCGGAGATACCCAGAATCGAGATACCGGACTTCTATGCAAATAAACGACTTATCGGACTAGCTACGATTATTCAAGAACTAGCAAATAATTATACTAACGGAAACCCAATATGGAGCTATTATTCGAGAGATCATCAAATGATTTACTCAAACTCAAAAGAGCTACGACAAGCAGATATGGAAGACGTCAGACAATGGATAATGACGCTACTCAACCCAGAAAAACAATCTACCGCAAGAGCAATAAAAAAAAGATTTATTTCAGATTGACTACTGACAAGATATTGTAAAATAATTGGACACAAATATCCAGATCACCAATGTTTGAGGTGTAATGGAGAAGATAATATTATTCCAGAAGTACATCTAGAATAAAAATCAAGAAGACAAAATGCCAGCTGAAAAGATAAGATAAGGAGCAATAATGGAGTAGATACGACAACATCAACGGAATCAACGGAAGACAAGATATTTGGACCCATTTATTGTACAAATTTTTTAGTCTTACGATAAGATTATAAGTTAGCAATAATGTAGAGAATTTATGTAAATTTTGACCTTTCTTAGCTTTTTAGGGTAGGTTAGGCCTATAGCCTTTTTGACTTTTTAGCTTTTAGTTTTACAATTTTAAAAAACGTGTGAAGAATAGATTGTAAAGTTTGATTGTAAAGTTTCTTTCATTCTATAAATAAAGAAAGCAGAAGGCATTGTAAAGGCAAGCCTTCATGCGTTGAAGCAAACATTCTCTCCACTCCATAACAAATATTTTACTCAGTTAATTAAATAAACATATTTCAATGGAAAAAGCTATGGAGGAACAAAACTCAGAAATATCAAAACTACCCGAACAGGTATATTTATTCATGATTATGAATAGCTAAATTCATAATTCCCAACAATCATGATATGATAAAATAAATTCATATTAGTTACTTT
>NW_025867247.1:0-2688 GCF_002878395.1 Capsicum annuum
CATGGTTGTTGGGAATTATGAATTTAGCTATTCATAATCATAAATAAATATACCTGTTCGGGTAGGTTTGATATTTCTAAGCTTTGCTCCTCCATAGCTTTTTCCATTGAAATAAATCTGTTTTTTAATAACTAAGCAAAATATTTGTTGTGGACAAGAGAGAGTTTTTGCTTTAACACATGAAGGCTTGCTCTGCAATGCCTTTGGTTCATCTTATTTATAGACTGAATCTTTACAAGAGTATTCACGTTTCTAAAATTAGTCTACAAAAAAGTCTCCTAATAAGGCCAAAATTATTAATGCCTAAAATAATAGTCAAAAAGCCTAAAGCCTAAAAGTTTAGCCTATACAAAAGTTTTCAGTATTTTACGTAAAGTAAATTGTGAAAGTTTAGATGTCGCTTTCACAGTTTAATAGCTTGTCTTCTATTATTACTCCGTTGCTATCTTCTCGTAGTTGTATCTGCTGTTTTTCCATATCTCCATTATTGCTTCTTATCTTGTATCTTCCAGCTGGCGTTCTTATCTACTTGGTTGATTTTTCTTCTATCCTAGCTGAACTTCTGGGATATCATTATCTCCTCTATTACATTTTGAACATTTATGATCTGGATATTTATGTCCAATTATCTTGCAATATCTGGTTAATAATTCTTCTGAAATAAATTTTTCTCTGATAGCTCTGGCGATAGGTTCTGTCTCTGGTTTGAGTAACGTCAGAATCCATTGCCTAATAGTTTCCATATCTGTTTCTCGTAATTCCTTTGAATTTGAATAAATTAGTACATGATTTCTTGAATAATAACTCCATATAGGATTTTGGTTGCAGTATGTGTTCGCTAGCTCTTGCAAAATTGTAGATAGTCCGATAATCCTCTTATTCGCATAAAATTTTGGTATCTCAATTCTAGGTATTTCTGGTTGTGGAATAATATCTTGTGGTATAATCACGTCTCGTGTCATTCTTATCTTTACAACTTGTATGGGTTTTTTAACTTCATCATATAATATCTCTGCTAATGCCGTGTAAATTTTTATAAAAAATAGGGTACCTTTGGTTATTCTTTTAAAAATGCTAAATGCTTCATATATTTCCAGTATAGTGGATATCTCATTTCCGTCAGAGGTATATACAGTACTGAGTAGTCCATATTCATAGCAAGTTTTAACTAGACTTGGTTTGGTTTTAGGTAAAGCAATTAGCTTATTATATCCGGTCAATCTTTGGGTTATATAGTTTGTATCTGTATCTTGGATGTTTATAGCTCTGGGGTTAGTATTTAAAACGGTTTGTACATTGTAGATATTTTCTATATATGTTGGGCTGTGTAGTTGTAAGTCTTTTTGTCTTGGTTTAAACTATCTCGGTATGTTGTAATTTGTGGAGGTATAAACATGGGATCTTTTGATGTATTTGGTATATATGGTTTATCAAATAGCTTGTTTAGGTTCATATTTGTATTTTTTCTAATTCCTTTGCTTGTACCTGCAGAAGTAGATTGATAAACATTATGGGTTTTATGGAGTGTCCCATCGTCTCCTTCTAGCTCTGGAACTTTAATGTCTTTCGATTGACATAGCTCTGCACACTGTTGAGTTAGCTGATTTGTAGCTATAGACTTCAGTTTAACTCCATTAGTCTTTAGCTTTTCTATTTCATTACCCATACTGTCCACTTTCATTGAAAGCGTAGTTAGGGTGTTGAATATTTCTTCTAGAGTATCCTCTTCTATTATATCAGTCTGTGTAGCTTTGTATTGATATGTAACCTACAATAACATTTTTTGTTAGTACTAATTACTTCAATTATAAATGTGAAATTTAATATATTCAAGACTAGTTTCCGAATCTCTTTTGTTGTAACTAAATTTTATATTTTCTTTGTTAACCACCAGCATGCCTGTGTATTATCCGTTCGTACAATAAATTTGTTATATACAATATATGGCTCAAATGCTAACAAACATTTATATAATGAACATAGTTCTTTCCTATTTATTTTCCATTTTATTTCTGTTTCATTGAACGTACCTGAGTAATATCTACAATGGTGTTCTAATTTTTCTGCTTCATATCGGTATTTAAGTACTCATCCATAACTACATTCGCTAGCATCTGCTTCTAATATATATATATATATATATATATATTTTCTATTTTCGTCTGAAAATTGTAGTTTTGGTAATTCTTTACAAAGTAATTTTATTTTTTGAACTTGTTTTTTATCTTCTTCATTATAGTTATATTCTACATCCTTTTTAAATTTTTTCTGTAGTGGTTTTAAAGTTTCTGCTAATTTTTGAATGTATTCCCTTACTTAGTTTACTAATCCTATAAATGATTGTAATTTCTTTTTTGTATCTAATTCTTCTTTCGAATTTATTATTTTTTGTACTATATGTTGTTGTATTTTTACTCCACACTTATCTATTTGTATTCCTAAAAATTCAATCTGATTTTTCATAATTTCAGCTTTCTTTTCACTTAGACGTATTTTCGATTTTTCTATTATATCTGTAAATTGCCCTAATAATTTTAAATGTTCTTCTTTAGTTTCTGTATATAATAATATATCATCTATGTATACTATACAATTAGATAATTGTTTAAAATAACTATCCATAAAATGTTGATATCTACCCGGTGCATTTTTATATCCAAATTGTAATACGTTCCATTCATAAAATCC
>NW_025867248.1:0-1191 GCF_002878395.1 Capsicum annuum
TTTCAACCAAATCAAATCATCCTTCTTGATCTTTGTCCTGTCATGATAGACCTTGTTTGACTAAAGTCATTCTTTCTAGGATTTTCTCAATTGACCTTTCTAATTTCGATTGTCTCGTTCATCATTGTCTTATGGTGCCCCTGAGGGTTTTCACCAATAAGATTTATATATATATATATATATATATATATACAGCACACAAGGCTTGACATTCTCAAAAATTGATCGGAAGGTCTTTAATGGACAAAGGGAAAAGGTTTTTAAGGATAAATTACAACTTGAGAGTCATATAAAAGTGACAATAGGATATATATCTCATCTTTTTTAATTACCGAGATTTTTTTTTCTCTTTTCGGACCGAACCCCAAGATAGGGCTGCCTACGTATCCATTTAGGAATCAGGTCGAACGTAGTTCAATGGTAACGTATTTTTTTTATGCATTTTTTTTGTCGACATCCAAAGAGGGTAAGCAAGGAAAGGTAAATAAGGCTCGAAGGGCTGACAAGGGATTAATGACATTTAGTTAAGTAGAATGATGACCTTTCGTCATCTCAACTTGAGAATGTTAAGCACAAGTGTGTCAAATATAATATCTTTTGACTTAATCGGCATTGATCGCTTTTTCTGTCATTTTTCCGTCCAGATCCGCAAGTTGCAAAGCTCTATTTGATAATACTTGTTTAACTATGTATGGACCTTGTCAGTTTGGAGCAAACTTTCCCTTAGCCTCTTCTTGGTATGGAAGGATGCATTTTACAACAAGTTGGCCGGCCTCGAATTTTCTAGTACGTACCTTCTTATTGTAAGCTTGTGCCATCCTCTGCTGGTATAATTGACCAAAGCAAACTGCCGTCAACCTTTTTTCATCTATTAACGATAATTGTTCTAGTCTAGACTTGACCCATTTAGTATCGTCAATTTCGGCTTCACTAATGATTCAAAGCGAGGGAATTTCGACTTCTGCGGGTATCACAGCTTCAGTCCCATAGACTAGTAAATAAGGAGTTGCGCTAGTCGATGTACGGATAGTTGTACGATATCCTAAAAGAGCAAACGGTAATTTTTCATGCCACTATCGAGATCCTTGGACCATTTTCCTAAGAATCTTTTTAATATTCTTGTTTGCTGCTTCAACGACTCCATTTGCTTTAGGACGGTAAGGGGTAGAATGATGATGCACGATCTTGAAT
>NW_025867249.1:0-8343 GCF_002878395.1 Capsicum annuum
TTAGATATTTTAAGTTGTTAATTTTCATAATTTATAATATTTTTATGTAATTTTTAAATAATACATGTTACTCTCTTTATTCAAATTTTGTGGCATCGATAGTCAATTATATTTTTAAAATAATTTAAGTTTTTAACTATAGAGATTTATAATACCTTTTTTCCTTTTCAATTTAAGTGGCACTGATATGATTTCTAGAGTCAACCAAATATTTTATATCTTTAAAAAAAAATAGGTTGTTAATTATTGTGAGATATGATATTTTAAAGTATTTTTTTTAAATAATAAAATCATTATTGAATCAACGAAACAAACATGTCTTAAATGAATTATAATAACTAATTATAAGTGATAGAATAAAACTACTATTAAAAACATTCGTGAAAAAATAAATAAAGTGGGCCTGATCTAAGATGTCAAGTTAATTTAAAACATCAAGAGTTAATTTATTATTTTTAACGGGCCTAATATATATTATTTTTTAATCTCAATTTATGTGATACAAATAGAATTTAGATAATCACTTATTAAAATAATTTAAGTTTTAATTATTGTGATTCATAATACTTTTTCTTTATTCCAATTTAAGTGATACTAATATAATTTTGAGAGTTGTCAAATATTTATATCTTTTAAATTTTTAAGTTGTTAATTATGTGATTTATAATTTTTTAACAAGATATAAATATACTCTACGTCTCAGCTTATATGACACAAATATATATATATATACACACACACACATACATACATACACACACACACACACATATATATATAGCGCGTACACTTAACTTTAATGAGTTCAAACGTTATACTAAATAGAAAATTTATTTAAATAATAAAGATGAATACAATAATTAAATTCAACATATTTTGAATAAAGAATTTATTTAACTAAACCTAACATTTACCGAAAATAATTCTCAAAATTGATTGACATTCATCTACCACTTGTAAACTGCAATAAAACAATATGATAATAGAGACATCAAATGATATAATTAAATCTAATTTTTACACTAAAATTTTCTAAAAACGTCTGGCACTCACCTACCACCTGTTAATTATAACAAAATAATATGATAATAGAGATATCAAAATGATATAAATATACATAATCTTTACACACATAAAAATCTCAAATCAGAGATATCAAAGCAATACAATTAAACCTAACCCCTACCTAAAAAAAATTTTCAAAGTCAACCGATATTTATCAACCACCTGCAAGTTACAACAAAACAATAGGATAAAAGAGATATCAAATAATACAATTAAATTTAAACTTTACACACAAAAATTTCTCAAAATCGAACGATATTCATCTATAACCTGTAAACTATCACAAAATAATAAATTAATAGAGATATTAAGACAATACAATTAAACCTAATCTTTACCTAAAAAAATTTTCTCAAAGCTAATCGACATTCATTACCACCTGTAAATTAAAACAAAACAATACGATAATAAAGACATCAAAACAATATAATTAAACTTAACATTTATATAAAAAAATCCCTCAAAGTCAACTGACATTCATTCATGACCTATAAACTACAACAAAACAATACAATAGTGATCACAAAGCTTCGATTTTAATGAAAATAATTCTTGTCTAAACGAAAACTTTGACTCTAAAAAATGACTTAAATGAAAATAAAAAAGATATATATATATACATACACACGTTGAATTTTATTATGTTGATAAAAACAGTGATGTGTAATTAAGAAAAAAATTATGAAGGAGGTATTGTTGAGGGTCTATCGACAATGAAAAGTTTGTAGTAACTTTTGAATATGTTAAATAACAAGAAGTTATTATTTGTAGTAATTTTGATCTAATTTTTAATTATGAAAGAATAATTAAGAAATGAATATGTAGACTAAATCTCTTTAATTTTTAACGAAAGACTAAGAAATAATGAAATCACAACCTGCTTGTAGAACTCTTAATAGAATCTTATTGACTATATAGAAGTATTTCCTTAATAGAGTCTTTAGGAGCATTTTTTTAGTAGATTAGTACAAAGAAAAAATATTAATGGATTTTTCTTCCATATATTTTAGGAGTTCATATATTTTAAGAGTCTAATTAATATAATAATTAAATTAAATAGTGAAAAGACCATAGGAGGGTCTCTTTTAACAATGACAAGAAGTTCAAATCACTTTTCTAAGAGGCTTTACACTTTTAATATATTATAGATTATAGATATAGATATATCTATTAATTTCTTAATTATTGTGATTTATAATATTGTTTATCTCATTTTCAAATAATATATGTTACTTTATGTTTTTCTCTGACTCATTTCAATTTATATGACACTAATATAATTATGATAGTCAATCAAAATCTTTATGTTGCATATTATTTTATGTCTATTTTACCTTTTTTTATGAAATATTATTAATTTGTTAACGCTTTGATGACCATAATAATTAATTACAGGTGATATAATAAAATCACGATCAAACCAACGAAGCAGACATGTCTTAAATAACTAATTAGAAGTGGTATAACAAAATTACTATAAGAAATACTCATGTAAAAAATGTAAGTGACCTCATATAATGCGTCAAGTTAATTAAAATATTAAGCGTTAATTTATCATTTTATGTCTATTTTATTATTTTTTATGAAATATTTTTAACTTTTTAATACTTAGATGAGGAATAATATAGTAAAATTACGATTGAAGCAGATGAAACAGACATGTCAGAAATGTCTATTTTATTTTTTTATTAAATTTATTAACTTTTTATACTTAAACGAGTTATAATAATTAGTTATAATAATTAATTAAGGATGATATAGTAAAATTACACATTACGCTTGAAGCAGCTCAAACACCCAGGACGACCGGAAGCTACTCTGGTTCACTCATATATATTAGTAATAAAATAACAACAATAATAATGAAGAAAATATAACTTATACTAAATTAAAATAGAAAAATAAAAAATATTAAGTACTTAGCATTTATTTATTAAATTTTTTTAACTTAGATTAGACTACAACAACAACATACCCTAAACATAGATTAGACTAAAACCGATAAAACATAGTATTTCTTTTGAATTTTCTTTTATTTTGTAAATAAAAATAAATTAATATGTAAAAAATGGAGATAAGTTCCTTCTCACATAGAAAAGACAAGATTTTTAAATCATAATTACCCATCCAAGTAGTATAAAAAGATTAGTAGGCTATTAATTTGAGGAGAAGGCAAAAGAGAACTGATCGAAAATTCATACCGCTTAACTGATTCTTTAGGGAAAATGCATCGCCATGAAAAATTTCTAAATTTTAAACTTCAATCTCGAAGAATATTTAATTATGTTTCAAGAGGTAGTAATTTTCAAAGGCTTAAGTCATCGATAAATACTTAAAGTTGTTCCGAAAATTCACTTAAACCCCTCAATTAAACTTGTAACTATCAGACCCCAACCCACTCGAATTTTGATTCAATCAGGCCTTTTTTGCCTAATCAGCAACAAGTATAGAGCGTGCGTGACACATTCGCCTGACGTGACAAAAATAACCAACAACAATATACTCAGTGTATTCACGGTCTGGGGAGGGTAGAGTGTATGCAGCCCATACCACTACCTCAGGTAAGGTAGAGAGACTATTTTCGATAGACCCCTCGCTTAGGACCGATAACAGTTTACCAAACATAAAAGATAAGTGCGTATAAACTAGTACGATATGCAAAATAAACTAACAGTATAAAAAACACCAAAGATAAGTGCAGATAAACTAGTATGGTATGCAAAATAGCCACACGATAATACTACAACAACACTACGAACAAGAAACTCCAGACACAAAAGAACGCTCCCCTATTATTACCAACGCACTCCCACCCCATAACTCTCTACCATAATCCGCATCTTTTACACCTTCCTATCAAGGGTCATGTACTCCGTAAGCTGTAATTATTTCATATCATGTCTAATCACCTCCCTCTAATATTTCTTCAGTCTACCTCTCTCCCGTCTAAAATCATCCATAGCCAGTATCTCGCACATTTGAACTAGAGCATCAGAGCTCCTTCTCATCATGTGCCCGAACTAATGTAACCTCACTTCTCGCATCTTGTCCTCCACTGAGACAACTCTCACCTTCTCCCAAATAATCTCATTCCTCACCCTATCTTTTCTGGTATGTCCACACATCCATCGCAACATTCATATTTTTGCCACCTTCAATTTTTGGGTGTGGGAGTTCTTAACTGGCCAACACTCCATTCTATACAACATAGCCGGTCGGACTACCACTCTGTAGAACTTACCTTTAAGCTTTGGGAGCACCTTCTTATCAAATAGAAGTCCTGAAGCGAGCCTCCATTTCAACCACCCTGCCCCAATATGATGCGTGACATCCTCGTCAATCTCACCATTGTCCTGAATCATAGACCCCACATACTTGAAACTCTCCCTTTTCTGAATGACCTGAGAGTCTAGTCTTACAACCACTCCTGCGACACATCACTGAACTTACAGTACAAGTACTCCGTCTTGGTTCTATTTAATCGAAATTCTTTAGACTCAAGCGTCTGTCTCCAAATCTCTAACTTATCATTAACTCTACCCCGAGTCTCGTCAATCAGTACCATATCATCTGCAAATAACATACACCAAGGCACCTCTCCTTGAATATATTGCGTCAAAATATCCATCACCAAGGCAAATAAAACGAGCTAAGAGTCGATCTCTGGTGCAACCCTATTAAAATTGGGAAGTGCTCCGAATCTCCACCCACCATCCTCATACGAGTCTTCGCACCATTATACATATCCTGAATCGACCTAGTGTACGCCACAGGCACCCCTCTAGCCTCCAAGCACCTCCACAGAATCTCCTTAGGAACTCTGTCATATGCCTTCTCAAGATCAATAAACACCATATGCAAGTCCTTATTTCTCTCCCAAAACTGCTCCACTAATCTCCTCACAAGGTGAATGGCCTTAGTGAGCGAGCGACCTGGCATGAAATCGAATTGATTCTCAGAGATCGTCACGATCCTTCTCATCCTCAACTCTATGACCCTTTTCCAAACCTTCATAGTATGACTCAACGACTTAATACTTCTATAGTTGTTGCAACTCTTGATGTCTTCCTTATTCTTATACACTGGAATCATCGTACTCCACTTCCACACTTCAGGCATCTTCGCCGCCCTAAAAACAATGTTAAACAACTTTTTCAAACTCCAAACCTGCCCCGCTAGTGCTTTTCCAAAAATTCACTGAAATCTCGTCTGGCCCCGCCACCCTACCCTGCCGCATCCTGCGAATAGCTTCCTTGATCTCCTCGACCATGATACACCTACAATAACCAAAATCGCGACACTCCTCAGATTTCTCCAAGTCCCCCAATACGAAATCTTTGTCCCCCGTCGTTCAAAAGATTATGAAAATAGAACTGTCACCTCTTCCTAATGAGGGCATGCTCAACCAACACTGAACCATCCTCTCCTTTGATGCACTTCACTTGGTCAAGGTCATGAGTCCTCCGCTCCCTGACCTTGACAAGCCTATACAACTTCTGACGTGGTAAAAATAATAATTATATGGTGAAGTTGCTGATTTGTTCATTTTTCTATTTAAATATCTATTTAATAATAATTTTTAAATTAAAAAAAAAAAAAAAAAAGCACCCCACCTACCCAATCGTCATCTTCACACACCCATCCTCTGACGTCTTCACAGTTCACTTTATTCATACTTATTTATTAAATTTAATTTACAGTAATTAATATGTGAATATCTTTTTTATATTGTATTAGTGTGAAGCTTGTTCTTTAAAAGATTAAAAAAAAAAAAATTCTTTAAAGCTCCTAAACTCACAACCATCTTCTTAATTTCTTTAATGGTAGAAAACAAACCACACTATCCTAATTCTTCTTTTTGACATCACAATAAATATTTTACTTAAAATAAAGCAAAAAGTACTAGTGAAGTGGGTTAACTGTGTTTTTGATTTTCTTTTTCTTTTGCTTTACTTGTATGAGTTGGTCTGTATAGATATTTTGAATGTAAATGGGGTCTCTTGAAAATGGGGTTTCTTTGAAGAAAGATCAGAATTTGCTTCGTTCTTCATTAGTAACTGAAAGGAATAGTAGTGCATTTGATCAAAGACTAGTCAGATCGAGATTTGCAAGATTCTTGTTTTTTAATAAGATTAATTATCTACAATGTTGAATTTGTGATTGAGTTTACTATTGAATGTTGTTAGTTTTGCGGGGTTGAAGACAACGATGATGGAGATAATTTACGTGGTTTGTAAAGAAACATAACTTGAAGATCATATCAGTTGGTGACTTAATCAGGTGGTTTATTTGCTTCCGATTTCTTCAAGAGTTGGTGTTGCTGTACATAACTTGTCCAAAAATGCATTCGAAAATGGCTAAAGGGGTGGGGAAGTTGCAACGGCTACGGAGAGGGTGGGGGATTGAAAACGACGACGACGGAGATGTGAAGACGACGATGATGAGGTGTGTGAAGAAGACGATGAATGGGAGTGGGGGGTTGCGAAGAAGACGATGAAGGGAGTGTGTGAAGAAGACGATGAAGGGGGGTTGGTTGTTTTTTTTTTTTTAAATTAAGAAATTATAATAATTAAAAATTATATTAATAAAATAATTTAAATATATTTTTTTTAATTAAAAATAAATAAAATATTATTTATTCTACTATTTACGCGCCAAGGAGAGTGTAACTGCCAAATCAACATTTTGTGCTTGATAGGTACCAATTTTAGAACTTGAGGTGCTGATAGGTAAAGACTTAGTTGCAGAGACGAACCCAGGATTTGAAGTCTGTGGGTGCACCAATGTTGTCAAAGACACACATAAGCTTCGAAGTAAGACTCAAAATGTGTTGAGCGCTCACCTCGCTTAATGTGCAGCTTAGGTTTTAATTTCTGATACATACTTTCTCTTGTCAATAAGGTTTTCTGAAGAGGCGAATACTAAACAATTGATATTTCACTTTATCAAAAAAGATTTTTTTGTTAATATATTTATCATTCATACTTATATTATTAGTCTTGTACTAGATATATATTTATATCTTTTCTATCTTTATGTTTTTTTTCGTTAAATCTCACGTTTATTTGTACTTTGTACTTAAACACAATAGACCTTGAAACTTTTTTACTCTTATTGTTTTTGATAATATTGCGGAGCACCAATATTATCTTAAGATGCTAAAAAAAAAAATTGGTGTCGATTAAGGGATATTATCAAATTCAATTGGTCGCCAAAGACATGAATAATACTGAAAAAATAAATATATAGAACAAATAAAAGTTTTAAACTAATAACTTTGCTTTCTAATATGAAGTTTACTTTGAACATTTTTGAACAATTAGTTATGGCAGCTTAATGACCGAAGGTTTACCTTATGAACTGGTCAAGAGTTTGAATCCCCAGTAACTAGGGTGCTGTGCGATCCAAGGGTCGATCCCAGGTCTCATGGACGACTGTGTAGGCAACCACCAGCCCATCAAGATGCACTATTATTTATCTTTGGGTGCAGTATTAATTATATCCCAATTTCTCAAAATATATACATATATATGCATATAATTTTTTCGACGTTAACGAGTGCACGTACACCTTAATCTATACATGTGGTTCGCCTTAACTTAATTGAGGAATTCAAATAAATTTTTGGAACAAATTTAAATATCTGTCGATGAATTATACGTAACACATTCATATGCTTTGGCACATCTACATGCATTGTCTAGAATTCTCGTGAATTATATGTTTTTGAATTGTGGATTATTTTTCGAGACTCCCTGCCTTATTCATAAAAAAGATAAAAGGAAGAGAAAAAGCAGAAATGCTTACTTATTTACCAATTGGTTAATCACCACAGTGATGAATATACGAATTAATCGAAGGAAATTCAAAATCTATTATATATACATAAAAATATTTTTGATCATATAAAAATAATATAATTTTTCAATGAAGAAAGTTCAGGTGAACCCCTGAAATATATGTGGCTCCGCCACTGAATCACCATTGTATAACCTTGTAACACGATAGATATCAGTTTGAGACGCTCATAAATAGTGGCGAGTCTATGATTTATGAGTCGTGAGTATTCGAAAGGTTCAAACACCTATATTAATATCTAAAACTTAAAATTCTGCTTGAAAATTAAAATACCTAATTATTTCTTGATTTACTGAGTATTTTTAAATCTTATATTAATTTTTATATAATTATATTTAATTTATCTCAAGTTTAACGTCGGAGGAAAAAAAAAAATTATCGGTCCGTCCCTGCTTGTAAAGTCAAATTATGCCACGTAGC